>NC_135018.1:2295000-2597500 GCF_051020955.1 Megalopta genalis
GTAGTAGTAGTAGTAGTAGTAGTAGTAGTAGTAGTAGTAGTAGTAGTAGTAGTAGTAGTAGTAGTAGTAGTAGTAGTAGTAGTAGTAGTAGTAGTAGTAGTAGTAGTAGTAGTAGTAGTAGTAGTAGTAGTAGTAGTAGTAGTAGTAGTAGTAGTAGTAGTAGTAGTAGTAGTAGTAGTAGTAGTAGTAGTAGTAGTAGTAGTAGTAGTAGTAGTAGTAGTAGTAGTAGTAGTAGTAGTAGTAGTAGTAGTAGTAGTAGTAGTAGTAGTAGTAGTAGTAGTAGTAGTAGTAGTAGTAGTAGTAGTAGTAGTAGTAGTAGTAGTAGTAGTAGTAGTAGTAGTAGTAGTAGTAGTAGTAGTAGTAGTAGTAGTAGTAGTAGTAGTAGTAGTAGTAGTAGTAGTAGTAGTAGTAGTAGTAGTAGTAGTAGTAGTAGTAGTAGTAGTAGTAGTAGTAGTAGTAGTAGTAGTAGTAGTAGTAGTAGTAGTAGTAGTAGTAGTAGTAGTAGTAGTAGTAGTAGTAGTAGTAGTAGTAGTAGTAGTAGTAGTAGTAGTAGTAGTAGTAGTAGTAGTAGTAGTAGTAGTAGTAGTAGTAGTAGTAGTAGTAGTAGTAGTAGTAGTAGTAGTAGTAGTAGTAGTAGTAGTAGTAGTAGTAGTAGTAGTAGTAGTAGTAGTAGTAGTAGTAGTAGTAGTAGTAGTAGTAGTAGTAGTAGTAGTAGTAGTAGTAGTAGTAGTAGTAGTAGTAGTAGTAGTAGTAGTAGTAGTAGTAGTAGTAGTAGTAGTAGTAGTAGTAGTAGTAGTAGTAGTAGTAGTAGTAGTAGTAGTAGTAGTAGTAGTAGTAGTAGTAGTAGTAGTAGTAGTAGTAGTAGTAGTAGTAGTAGTAGTAGTAGTAGTAGTAGTAGTAGTAGTAGTAGTAGTAAGTAGTAGTAGTAGTAGTAGTAGTAGTAGTAGTAGTAGTAGTAGTAGTAGTAGTAGTAGTAGTAGTAGTAGTAGTAGTAGTAGTAGTAGTAGTAGTAGTAGTAGTAGTAGTAGTAGTAGTAGTAGTAGTAGTAGTAGTAGTAGTAGTAGTAGTAGTAGTAGTAGTAGTAGTAGTAGTAGTAGTAGTAGTAGTAGTAGTAGTAGTAGTAGTAGTAGTAGTAGTAGTAGTAGTAGTAGTAGTAGTAGTAGTAGTAGTAGTAGTAGTAGTAGTAGTAGTAGTAGTAGTAGTAGTAGTAGTAGTAGTAGTAGTAGTAGTAGTAGTAGTAGTAGTAGTAGTAGTAGTAGTAGTAGTAGTAGTAGTAGTAGTAGTAGTAGTAGTAGTAGTAGTAGTAGTAGTAGTAGTAGTAGTAGTAGTAGTAGTAGTAGTAGTAGTAGTAGTAGTAGTAGTAGTAGTAGTAGTAGTAGTAGTAGTAGTAGTAGTAGTAGTAGTAGTAGTAGTAGTAGTAGTAGTAGTAGTAGTAATAATAGTATAATAATAATATAATAATAATATATTACAAATAATATAATACAATATTCATATTATATTTATATTATCCCAAAAGTTGAAACTTACTTGCAGATTGTTCCGCTGCGAGATCTGCGCGACCATAAAAGGAAAACAAGGACATTCGTTTGTCGGGATCGCGCATCATCCCGAAAACGCTGGTTTTCATTTATGAGAAATGCGCATACAGACTAGTTCATGCATCATGTCCCTACGTCGTTTTAATTTATGCGTAACGAGAACCAGCGGGGACTAAATGTACATATTTCTCCTTTTTTCCTTTTTTTCGTCGCTAACGGGCTGCCCGGTCATTGTGTTTCACAGCAAGCCCGCTGACTTTAATATACCTTATTACCGTCTGCTCACGTTCTTCATATTTCCAGCACTTCAGCATCATCCGTGCCCATTTTCGCAAACGATACGTCCCATTTCGATGTTACGCTTTCGACGTCGTTCCGTCGAAACTTTTCGCGTATAAAACAATTCGATCGCATTTATAATATGCATCATCAATACGCATCGACCTCTACGCGCAGATAGTTTCAATTTTACAGGCTGTCCCAAAATTATGGTTCTTCCGGGAAATAAGGGGTTCCTGAGGTCATCCGAAGCAACTTTTTCCTTTACAAAAATTGTTTCCGAGGCATCGTTCACGAGTTATTAACGAAAAACGCTGACCAATGAGAGATCGCGCACGCCTGACGCCCCGCCCTCGCGACCACTGCCGCTGCGTCAGACGGCCGGCGCGACGCGTCGCAAGGGCGGGGCGCCGGCCGCACTTGCTCTCCGATTGGTCAGTGTTTTTCGTTAATAACTCGTTAACGACGCCTCGGAGACAATTTCCGTAAAGGAAAAAGTTGCTTCAAATGATCTCATGATAATTTTGAGACACTCTGTATAACTCATTGACTCGACACGTAGTTCCAACTTCGGTTAAATCCATTTCCGTGAACGCGAGCTTCGGTTGTTCGAACGAAATATTACGAGCAGCGCGGAGATAATCAGCGGACTCCTATTCTAAGAACCGGTTACGCGAACTGGTTGTCTATCCCGGAGTTCGCATGAACGTAGTTCCGCGGAGCACTTATTTCTCAAGTCGACGCGATTGTTATTGGTAGATGATCCGGCGTCTTTGCGTGAATTATGACTGGCGCGAAACGATTTGTTTTCCCGGAGCAACGCGAAAGCGCTGATCAGTTAGAAGACGAGCGACGGCTTAGAATTGGAGTCCGGCTGCTGAGCTGGTCCGCACGGGAGCTCGGTAGCTTCGATAGTCATGAGTCAGCACCTACATACACACAACGCGCGCGGTCCCTTCGACTGTCGTATTTCTGTTCCGAGTTTACACACCGCGATCAGACACCGTGATTCTCCGATGGGGCCGCCGGCGATCGCCGGATCCACTTCCACGGATTGGCCGGGCATCAGCAAATGCGACCGAACGTAATCCATCACGCAGGAACTCCCGATCGACCTCCAAGCGCTTCTTCGTACCGCGTCCACGTGTTAGGTTTGACTTCGCGAGGTCTTAATATGCTAACGCTTTCGATTGATCGTGCTTTTCACCCGAACGTTCGTCGCGACGACAGTGGCGTGGAATCGTAGAATCCGCGAACGCGACGCGAGAACAGAGATTCCTAGAACTCGGTAAACAGGCGTGGGACTAGCAAAGGGAAATTCACAGCGACCCGAAATTTGGCATTTCCGAGAGAAATTGCTGTGCTTGTTGAAGCACCAATGTATTATTATTAGATATATTATTATTAAACACTGTAAAACTAGAGTTTTAATGTTATATCATTGCTTCGGCGACTGGACAGTATGCAAAATAGCTATGAACTTTTGATTCCCGGTCGATCTTATTTAAATTTTGTATATTCGTATAATCCCGCGGATTCGATGCGGTTTTCGTGCAATGTCTTTTTCAGCGATGCACCCTCAAGCTGGATGCGCCCATTTTACGAGCTTTATCAGAGGGTTGTAACTTTAGAACGAAAACAAATATCGACCATCTATGTTTCGTTTATATAAATCACATAAAAACTAGCTTTCGGGCGACATATAATTTTATGCGGTTTACCTATTGTTGTACAGCAGTTCGCGTTCTTTCGTTCTTATCGAACCAGTCAATATTGAAAAAATGGCGCTATCCTTCGAGGAAGTATCGCTGCTTCCGTTTAAATAACATCATAGAAGCTTATTTTACATAATTCGTTGTTAAAGTAGTTCGTTTTAAATTGGTTATAGAAATAGATGCAACGAGTACATTTATTCAAGAATGACAATTATTTCGCAATATTTTACGAGAACGCGTTGCAGATTTCAATTAGGTCGCAGAAAATATACTACTTAAAATGATTGTTTCAATTACTTATAAATATTATAAATACAGTTACTTCTCAAAATACGGGGTGTCCCAAAAATGTCTCGCAATCCGGAAATGGCGGGTTCCTCGGATCATTTGAAGCAACTTCTTCCTTTACAAAAATGTTCTCCGAGGCGCCGTTAACGAGTTATTAACGAAAAACAGTGACCAATAAGAATCGAGTACGGCTGACGCGAGGCGGCCCAGCCAACCAGCGCGCGAAGCCTAGTTCCGCTCATTGGCTCGATCGCCTCGCGCCAGCTGAGCTCGCCTCTCATTGGTCACTGTTTTTCGTTAATAATTCGTTAACGGTGCCTCGGAGAAAATTTTTGTAAAGGGAAAAGTTGCTTCAAATGACCCGAGGAACCCGCCACTTTAGGATTGTGAGACATTTTTGGGACACCCTGTATGTTTACGTAATTCCAAAAGAAAAAAAACTTGAAACCAAATCCTTTAATCTTGAATCCGATCTCACGTTTACCTAAACTCTTGTGAAACGTCAAATACACGAGTTAATTTTCCTAATTAAATCTGACTGCGTTTACGCGACACCCTTTGCTGTTTCAATAACCCGTAATCAAGTCTTTCGAGCGTAAACTTATGCATTAACAATATAATCTTTCAGACGATGTCGAACGTCCAGCCGAATAAGTTGGCGAGAAACGGGAAATGGACAAAAAAAAAAGAATGAAGCAGAAACGACTCCAGCTGGTTCCGTTTCAGGTGAAAATATTATATACGACGTCCTCCCTGGCGTGGAACGTGCGAAGACAATTCCCTCGGGCCCGAGTCCGTTGGCTTTTCATTGTTGAAAAAGTTTCGCGGCACATTCCGCGCGTACGTTTAGATAAACCACTTTGGTTGGCAGGTCGTTAGACGTGCGTTGAATGAAGATACGCCCGTTTGATGGGGAGACGGAAGGTGCTGGAACAAGCCGGCTCGCGAGGGCGTGCTGAACAAGCGATAGCAGTTTTCATTTGGTGGAAAATTTACGTTTACGACGGTATCGGAACGAATTGTTCCCGGCGAAGATGCCGCGACGACATTTCTCCGTTTTACAAATTAACGCCGGTCCCCCCTGGTCGGAACCGCATTAACAGGTTTCACGGGTATAACATTGTCGCGTCTATCGCCGATAAGTTATTTTCGATGGCCACCGTCGAGCTTTCGCGTTTATCGACGCGAGACGATCACGTGGCAACCGCGAAAAATCGTCGACGAACGAATCCTATAAATTGCGGCAAGTTTCGTAGGTGTCCAAAGTTCGCCGACCCGGAGCTCTGTTTCGGGCGCTAACACGTTCCAATTCATGCAACTCCGACCTAACTCCTTCGGACGTGAAGTGAACATAAAGTGTTCGAAAATCTATTCGAACTATGTTCGAAAGTTTTGTGTCGTTCGTTAATTAGGTTATTGAACATTTTGCGAACGATGCTTTCATTATTTTATAATATCAACGTGGTTCTCGGCACGTTGAAGTGTTTTTATTGGAATTAATGTGCATTTATTGGAATCAATGTAACTGAAATTATAAAGTTAGAATCGTTTATTATGATAATGTAATATTTATTATGAAATTTTAACAGGTTTTTCTTCGAAACGTCTTGGTATAGTTCAGTTTCAGCAAATATATTATATAAAATATATAATATATTATATAAAAATATAAAATATATTAACAATTAAATATAATATATAATAATATTACACATATTAAATATAATATATAATATAACAATGGATTTTTTAAGCTGATAAGAAACGTGAAGAAAATTTATGATAATAACAAATTTATTATAAATTTGTAAATTGTTAAGAATTGTTGGCGATTTAGAGCGTGTTCGATGGAAAAAGCAGTGGGAACGTATTATCTTTACAGATAAAAAAAAGAATCTGGATGCTCCGGACGGATAGAAATACTGTTTCCACGATTTAAGAAAGGAGCAAATTATGTTTAGTTGCCGACGATGCGGTGGTGGTACTAAATTCCTTCAGCAGAGCCCGATGTGTATCATTTAACAAACGACTCTTGAATAATCGGGGGAAAGCTGCCGACACTACAGTTCCAACGATACGAGCGTCAAAATGGTTCTCCATGAATCATGCATAAACGGAACGTGTGGATTATAAATGACTCGTCCAAAGGATGGCTAATGACACGCACACACACATACATATACACATACATAAGTTTTAACGCGTCCTAGCAGCGAGTTCCAAGTAGCCTCCACGAAATAATCAATTAATATCAGATAATGGATTCGACGGTTTTATTTCTTCGACTCCGGCCTCGGCTTACGGCATCGTTTTACGACTTCCGTTTCACGTAACCGAGAAATGTGCTCTCTGCGCCGATATATAAAAAAGCTCGAAATGTATCACAATGTTTTCCCCGTGGGCTAATTGACCGCGATTTAATTCGTTCGCGAGGCGAAAGCGAACGGGAAGCCCGACGATACCTGACTATTCAATTTTCTTTCTTTTCGACGAGCGCACTCGAAACGTCGTCCCGCTCTCATAACGCAATATCGGCATCATGTCGCGGCGCAGAAATCACTCGATGCAGTTTTCCGTATGTTTCCCGACACGAGAAATTTATCCCGATCCCGCGGGGAGTAGCTGTTCCCATCCGCGAGCTCCTCGAGGAAGCTTCCGGTTCTGTATTCCGCGGCAGAGATGCACGCCGTGACGTCCGTTGCCCTTTGCTGCGGCACGGATATGCACCATTTCCATGTTGAATACGTAATGCTTGATTCTATCGAATCATAATAATACCCTCGGCTATGAAAAGATCCATCGGCGCGGTCTCTCAAATACCGGCCGACATTGTTCCACTTGATCGTTAATTGCCCTGTAATCAAACGAGATTAGCAGGAAGATTTAATCGCGCATTTTTGCGGAATGGAGTAATTGGAATATGGTTCTAATTGTTCGCGCGGCACGAAATGTGGCAAAGTGGCGTACGGTTAAATTTACAAGGAATATGCAAGATATGGTACAATGGCGTACGGTTAAATTTACGTGAAATACGCGAGATATGGTACAGTGACGTACGGTTAAATTTACAAGGAACATGCGAGATATGGTACAATGGTGTACGGTTGAATTTACATGGAATATGCGAGATATGGTACAGTGGCGTACGGTTAAATTTACATGGAATACGCGAGATATGGTGCAGTGACGTACGGTTAAATTTACAAAGAATATGCGAGATATGGTACAGTGACGTATGGTTAAATTTACATGGAATATGCGAGATATGGTACAGTGGCGTACGGTTAAATTTACATGGAATACGCGAGATATGGTAGAGTGACGTACGGTTAAATTTACAAAGAATACGCGAGATATGGTACAATGGTGTACGGTTAAATTTACATAAAATGTGCGAGATATGGTACAGTGGCGTACGATTAAATTTACATGAAATGTGCGAGCTATGGTACAGTGGCGTACGATTAAATTTACATGAAATGTGCGAGCTATGGTACAGTGGCGTACGATTAAATTTACATGAAATGTGCGAGCTATGGTACAGTGGCGTACGATTAAATTTACATGAAATGTGCGAGATATGGTACAATGATGTACGATTAAATTTACATGAAATGTGCAAGATATGGTACAGTGGCGTACGGTTAAATTTACATTGAATATGCGTGATATGGTACAGTGACGTACGGTTAAATTTACACGACACTTCTTCCACCGCAGTGCCTCGAGCGCGCCGAAGTCTTAGCCACGGTCGACAAAGATAGGAGTGAGTAAAATTAAATTGGAAACTGCGAGCATGATTAAGAATTTGAAGAAGGTCGTCGAGAGCGAAAAAAGAAATTTCGAAAGTCTCGATTGCTACGAGTTCCGGCTCTCAGACAATAGGATCGATGGGATTTTATTTTTGGAAATGAAACCTCGATATTTTTTCGCGATCTTCGCATCCAATCATCGGGATTCGGAAATCTAATACGTTTAATACGTGGATAACACCGCCGGCTCAGACAGATTTGTTCGAACGAGAACATTGAACCCGGTTTTCCCAAAATTGCCGGGATTCGGCGGATCCTATATCTGTTCCATGTTAGTTCCGGTCTGGATCGCTCCGTTTCCACGGGGCATAGTTTCATATATCCAATTTGCTGAAAAAGGAATTGCCCGGTTCTTAGGATCGCTCGGAAATGACCGTAACTTGAAGATATGATAAGACTAGCGATCGATCAATTAAGTGTCGCAGTCTCTTCGAAAAGCGTGTAAGTTACCGTAATTATGCCCTATATGTTTTATTCTCTTAGTGTATTTCGTTTGAATACAACGCTTTCATAAAATATATAATTTCGTTAAAAATTGCTTAAACAATTTTTAACCAGTTAGCCAGCTTTTGACAATTATACCATTCGAAGCCGTTTTATGCGCATATTTCTGTGGTATTCTACGTAGAATAGTCGTATATCGAATACTTCTGAAAGAGAAGCTTGAAATGTTCTCTTTTTGAAGCTTTTTCTTTTTAATTCCTTTCAAAGACTAAAAATATGAGATGAGATCTCATTGCTGGTATAATTATTACGGTCGGAAATGAGGTATTTAAATGAAAACATGTATGCTTCTTTTGAAACTGTATTTCTCAAAAACTGTACTAAATATGTTATGTATTATATTATATATATTACATAAATATTATGTACAAATTCATAAAAAGTTGACGTACAGCGTTACAGGAAACAGTGAATTCTTAATTAAACATCAACGAATTATTCTCAAAGGAACACATCACACCTGTGCGGCGTGTTCTTCTTTAAATATATATTATTCTCAAACATTGTTGCTCGAATAAGAATTACTTTGAACGATTTAAAAGATTCATTTATTGGACGATCAACGGGGGCAGATTTATAAAATTTGTATAAACGGTATCAATCGAACGTATCCGGCTACGAAAGACTTGATTGGTTTCTCGTGAAGTAATCAGAGTTTCGAAAATGAGTATTCCTAAAATGAAGACGAGATTGAAATTTGCTTTGGCACTGAAAGAAATTACAATCGGACAGAATCTAATTACCGGCCATCGCATAAACTTTCGAATAAATTGCTTGTAAATTCTCATGACTCAATTACGGGACCGACCGGTTTTAAAAGTTTTGATTCGAAGAAAAACGCATAAGTAATTACCGGAGACTGGTTCCAAGCAGCGTGCAACTCGTTCGAATGCTTCTGTAACTTCCTCGTTTTTCAAATTTCATTAAATTGCTTTCCGTGCCCCCCCGACCCCCGCCATGCGGTAATGGCCGTTGTTAGCAAAATTGTTGGAAACAGAGGAGTCCCGGACAATTAAAACCGGGTAAAGAAATATTCAGGCGGAGAAAGCAATGAACTGTACAATTAGCATTAACTTGCTGGCATATTAGGAGCCACTAAAAAAATATGATGATTTTCTTAAGGTACGCTACCGTTAAGGAACTTATACGAAGCTGAATTCATATAATCTGTAACAGTGGAATTATCGTAGCGGTTAAATTATTGCAGCGACCAGTTTTAGATTCAATTCGAATTCAGATCGAATCACATTTTCAAATATTCGCGATTAATTGGAATTAGAGTGATTTCTTCTAGAAATGTTCGGAAGTCGAAATTGGAACTCGGGCCAGTCGGCTAAAAAAGGCAGCAGCCAGCATGCTGGTGTACAATTACAATACATAGTAATGCTAGGATAAAAACGATGACTTATCTTTTTTATTTCTAATTTTTTGCCACGATTCGAAGGCAATTCGGAGGCCACGTGACACCATTCGAAGGCAATTCGGAGGCCACGTGACACTATTCGAAGGCAATTCGGAGGCCATGTGACACGATTCAAAGGCAATTCGGAGGCCACTTGACACGATTCGAAGGCAATTCGGAGGCCACGTGACACTATTCGAAGGCAATTCGGAGGCCACGTGACACTATTCGAAGGCAATTCGGGTGCCACGTGCCACTATTCGAAGGCAATTCGGGGGCCATGTGACATTATTCGAAGGCAATTCGGAGGCCATGTGACACGATTCAAAGGCAATTCGGGGGCCACGTGACACCATTCGAAGGCAATTCGGAGGCCACGTGACACTATTCGAAGGCAATTCGGAGGCCACGTGACACTATTCGAAGGCAATTCGAATAATATAACGCTGACATAACAATAACAAGACTGAATTTATTTGGATCTAAAATATCTGTCCAGTTCTTTCCCATAAAAGAGCCTATAATATTGAAAATAAAAATAAAAATTATCTGATAATCTCTTCAATTCATATAATCGAGGTTACCACACTGTACCATTGCCCCAATATTTTCCGAACGAAGAATGAAATCACGAGGAACCGATCGATGCGAGAAAAACCCGTCAAGAGTCGGATGCAAGAAACGCGTTTCAGAAGGTTATGAATGCATCGCTGTCCAATTATTTGCATTTGGCCCCACGTTTGGCGACTGCTTACCTTTCCGGAACAGAGGCGAATCGCATGTGGGTTACGCGATTAGCCTTTGATTTACGAAATCAGTATACCAGCACCGTATAGCATAGGAAAGGTATTCCAGACTAAATACCATAAGCATTGAAACTACGGTCCAACCGGTGTGATAGGATTGTCCCGCCTGAATAAATTCGACGGGACCGAAATCCCGCAGAATTCCGCTCTGACGCACGCCGCCGCGCGAATTCGCGCGTAGAATAATTATTTGGAGAAACGTTTGCCGAAACTTCGCTACCTTTTTTTCGTAAATTTCGCGATGGCGGCGCGTGTTAATCGCGGAACAGAGGGTGCAGGGAAGAGCGTCACCGTATTCAGCGTGTTTTCGCCGAACATTATACAATATTATATATTATTATTATTATTATTATTATAATATTATTATTATATTATTATTATATTATTATTATATTATTATTATATTATTATTATATTATTATTATATTATTATTATATTATTATTATATTATTATTATATTATTATTATTATTATTATTATTACTACTACTACTATTATTATTATTATTATTCAGGGTGTCCCGAAAATGTCTCGTAATCCGGAAATGGCGGGTTTCTCAGATCATTTGAAGCAACTTCTTCCTTTACAAAAATTTCCCCCGAGGCACCGTTAACGAGTTATTAACGAAAAACAGTGACCAATAAGAATCGAGTACGGCTGACGCGAGGCGGCCCAGCCAACCAGCGCACGAAGCCCAGTCCCGCTCATTGGCTCGGTCGCCTCGCGCCAGCCGAGCTCGCCTCTCATTGGTCACTGTTTTTCGTTAATAACTCGTTAACGGTGCCTCGGAGAACATTTTTGTAAAGGAAACAGTTGCTTCAAATGACCTGAGAGACATTTTTGGGACACCCTGTACATATTCGTGCTGTACAAATTTGAACCGTTGAAAGCTCGAAGGACTATATCACGAAAATAAATGTGTCGTACATAGAAATGCGGATAGAAATCAATCCCGAATTGATTTTCATTGAAATCGAATACAAATAAATGTACAGTTGACGCGCGCGTGGATTCGGAACTTTTGGTTTCGCCAAAATTCGCAGTTTATTCTTCGTTAAAATAGAATATACATCGACGCCGATATCTATCGATTTTCATGTATAGAATAATCGTTTCCAAAAATGTTTTCGCGGCGACAGTGTTCGGCCGAGTGTTCCGGATATATTGTTAAAGTTAGAAAAATAAACGAATGCGGACCCAGGTCCCGGCGAATCACGTTTTAACGAAATTGTTATTATTCGACAGAGATCGATATCGGTTTTACTTTTAAATGCCAGCGTTGCAAATAAACGATTCGAACTGGATTATTTCAAACGGTTATTTCTAATTTACATTTCAAATAATATTTGCCCCGGATTCGCGCGTGTCGAACAAATCGTTTGAAGAGTCGCTTTAGCAGTAACAAAAAAACAAACTATTTTGTATTTTATCGGCTTTTTTTATTTGATTACCAAGCATCATCTGTCATAATTACGCGCGAAAGACGATTCGTAAAATCTCGTCAAATTTTACCATACTTTTAAACCAAATTTCGAATTATTTGCTCCGATGGACGATTACGTGTGCCGATAAAGTCACGTGATTTACGATTACGTGATTTACGGGAATTTTTTAGCGGACACTGATTTTTCAAATAAATCTCAATAACTCTAAGCTCTTCGATCGCATGCGACTCCATCGTTAAAACTGTCTTGTAGATTTAAAAAGAAAGAAGAAAGTAATAAGAAACAATCGTGACGTTTGACAGATACTCTCATTCGACAATCTAAAGGTACTTTCCGATAACCCTGTGTACGATCATGCGAACATGCTTGCTTGCGTAAGAAAGAGAGACGGACCGACGCGGCGGCTGGTCCCGTGATCTAAGCGTTTCGCTTCTGACATAGTCCGGCGAGGTGCTCCGGTTAATAATGGCGTAGAATCGGCTCGTATCGTACTCGACACAGGTAGTCGAACACCCTTTGCCGTAGAAAAGGGTTCGGTGGCCCGTTGGCGACGGTAGTCAAAGGAGGAGCATCGCGAATACCTCGCTCCGGAATGGTAATAGGCCGCACAAATCCACGGGCGAAAAAGCGCGCCGATCAAACGAGAGCTTCGGCTAAGTAATATATCTATCTCATCGGGAATTTCGCCGAGTTTTCTTGCCCCGTGGCCGGCCGTTCGTCACAAGCCGCGTTGCGTTTTTAGGTCGGCTATTTCGCGTCACTTATCGTAAACAACTGTCGGCCCCGGTCGCCGCTACGCCCATCCGACGAGGCCGCCTAACGAAAGGCAATAACCTGACCGTTCCGGCGTAGCCACCACGGTGCCCGGGAATTAGTCGAGAGCAAGGACACCGTGGAACGTTTTATGCTCATTCCGGGGTCGTGAAATATTCACCGGTAAAAAATCCACCGGCCCGTTTCGATGTTCGGCCCGAAATTTCGCGCGCTAGAACCGTCTTCGACTCGACCGTTCGCGCGGCTTCGCTTCGCCTCGCCCCGAGGGCCTCGATCCCGCTCGTTTTTTGTTCTTTCCACGAGTCGGACGGCACTTCTGCGGTGTCCTAATGGACTCTTAAATTGTGGACAAAACGCATTTACCGAATGCCAGTTGTTGAATTAATGAAGGAATCTTATTCCTCGCAGTTCGTCGTTCTCGGACTCATCGACGTCCGACCGCGCGATTCCGACGATAACGCTCGAATAATTCGACGCTCGCTTGTTTAACCTTTTAGGCACGACGCGCCACTATAGTGGCTTCCGCGGATGTCATCTTCACAGAACGACACGCCACTATAGTGGCTTGCTCTAGTAGCTCACTCGCTCATCGTTTGATCCAAATAATCGTCTTCATATGCATTGTTTCACGCTTCTTTTGTCTTCGCATCGATTTACAACAGTTTACAGGGTGCCCCAAAAATGTCTCGCAATCTGGAAATGGCGGATTCCTCGGATCATTTGAAGCAACTTCTTCCTTTACAAAAATGTTCTCCGAGGCACCGTTAACGAGTTATTAACGAAAAACAGTGACCAATAAGAATCGAGTACGGCTGACGCGAAGCGTCCCAGCCAACCAGCGCGCGAAGCCCAGTTCCGCTCATTGGCTCGATCGCCTCGCGCCAGCCGAGCTCGCCTCTCATTGGTCACTGGTTTTCGTTAATAACTCGTTAACGGTGCCTCGGAGAAAATTTTTGTAAAGGAAAAAGTTGCTTCAAATGGCCTGAGGAACCCGCCACTTTCTGATTGCGAGACATTTTTGGGACACCCTGTATATACAGACAGAATATACAGTATCAGACTCTGTACAATACATATCAGACTCTGCCGTCCAGAGAAATAGCCTCGCGCAGAATTCAGCCGTACCTAAAAGGTTAATGCTTCTCCGTCGGCAAAATTGACTTTTTATATCGTTCAGAAATATTCTAAGTACATTTTATACGACCGCCGTGGCAACGGAATAATCTCGTAGAGAATCGTGTGTACTTTGTTTTCGAGCGACCTGTCAAACAGATTTCAAAAAGGAAATTTACAGGAAAGCGCATTGAACGTTTTTTAAGCCCGGTGTTTCGGACTCCTACGCGTCGTACTAAATCGTATGGTCGCCTCGCTGTATTTGTAAAAACTGCAACTTTTTGGGGTTGTTGCAGCTTGGACTCACCGGGAGCCACGAACGCATTCGAAGGTGTTCCTTTTTTTTCAAATCGGAATAAGTTCTTTGTAATTGCGATCTGAATCTTTCTGAGATATCGATGGAATAATTTACTAAAGAATAGCTAAAGAAATCTTGATCAGAATTGTAATTCCGGTTGTAATTGGTTGGAATGACATCAAGAAAGATATTTGTATTTGTGAATCTTTCTATCTGACTTTCTTATCCTTTTTTTTATTGCTCCAACTAATTGCAATGTTTGAACACAATTTTTCTGACGTATCTGTTGTGTCTGCCAATAAATCGTTGCGTTTTTTTCTCAATAAATGGCAACACGACTTTTAATCTAAGTAACTACAGTAATGTCTCCCCAATTGACGCCCAGATTGTCCATAAAAATGGACAATTTAGGAAGAGGAGATGCGATTATTCGATTTTTGCGGCTCGTTTTTTATGGTTATCGATTGTCAACACCTATAAAAACAGGCCGAAGCTCGAATAACTGTCTTCTCTTCGCAAATTGTCGATTTTTGTGCGCAATCTGAGCGTCAATTAGAGAGACATTACTGTAATTTTTAGGACAGCGTAAAACATTTGCGAAGTATAACAGATTACACGAGGCAATCGTGCAGATCGGTGACATTTTCTTATAATTGGGAGTGCAAATTTTACTTCAGTTGACATCAATTCTATTGATCTACATTAATCCTATAAATCCACATTAAATCCACAAAATACTGCCACCTCTCCATGACGAGTACAGTAATAACTCCCTTACTGGCGCTCAGATTGTGCACAAAAATGGACAATTTGGGAAGAGGAGATACGATTATTCGAGCCTTGAAGTTTTGTTTTTATAGTTACCGATTGTCAACAATTATAGAAACGAGCTGCATGGCTCGAACATTCGTATCTCCTCTTCTCAAATTGTCCATTTTCGTGCACAATCTGAGTGTCGATTAGGGAGACATTACTGTAATATCGTAGATTATAGTTTAAACTTGGTTTTCGAAAAAAGTCTACCGCAATTTTGTTTAAGATTAGGCGTTGATTTTAGTATGAACAACTCCGAAGAGCATTTTCGTCATATTTTTCTCCATTATTTCCGAAAAGGAGAAAATGCTTTGCAAGCACATAAAAGACGTTTTAAAGACAATGACTTGACCAAACAAATACTAAACTACTTCCTCCGACACATAAAAAGCCTTTAAACCGTCTGGTCCAATTACAGACAACTTATTTCATGTTAAAAGCGTTCCATTACCTTTTATTCATGTTACACCGTATGCGAGAAAAAGAGCGCACTTCCTCGCCACGGTTGCACAACAATCTTGCCTTGGATTAACGTACGAAAGCGAGGCGGGCCGATCTTTACATAAAATTGCCTTTTACGGACAGGTTTGCTCGGCTCGTCGAATCTCATTTTGGTCATCGGCGTCGATTCGCCGGCCGCGCCGTTAATAACACGTAAAATATTGAAATCCCCCCCTCTCGTTTCCACCGATCATTTATTCGCGAAATGCTTCCGAGCCATAATTTCCCGAAACATTCTCGAATTGGTAGAATGGTCGGAAAGTATTTCGGTGTTGCAAAAAAAAAGAGAGAAAGAATGATGGGTGGGGGGAAGGGGTGACGACGAAATCATCGAGCAGCGGATCCCAGGACCGGAATATCGCAACAACAATATCCCCGTCGAAAAATTTCAATCAGAACCGGCGCGCAGCGAGAAAAAAAACAGCCGGGGGAGGGAGAGGGGGAGACGAGAGAATGGGAAGCATTCGACAGAGTACGTCGCGCGTGCTCGCATCGTGAATTTACATTTCCATTAAGATTCCCTCTCCCCATTGTCAGCGAGGCGAAACAAGCGACGCCGAACGAAAGGTCCAAAAACCAGAATGAGAGGGCACTCTCTCTCTCTCTCTTTCTCTCTCTCTCTCTCACCGCCAGCGCCGCCGATGGAGCCACGGCTCGGCTTAATAAAGTGCTCTGAAAATCCTTTGTGCCCCCACGAAACGCATTCATTTAACTTTGATCCTTCCGTAGCGGCCCCGATATTTTCCTTCCCTTTGCGTCACGGTTCGACACCCGTGCCCATTCTTTACCTCCGCCTTTTTCTCGCGTTCAACCGGCGAATCCGGTCCGCCGTCAGCCTCTGCCAGCCTCATAAAAAATACAATATTTTCCTTTCATTCGAACTCGCCGGGTCTTCGCGACGATCTGTAAGTTTAATTCGACACGGAAATCCGGACAAGTCGATCCCGCGGACTGCTTGATAGCTCCCTCTCCTCTCTCTCTCTCTCTCTCTCTCTCTCTCTCTCTCTCTCTCTCTCTCTCTCTCTCTCTCCTTTGGATGTCTCTGATATGAATTACAAAACCGTTCCCCGTCTCCGTTGTCCCTCCCACCCGCGCTATTCAGCTTCGCCATTCTTCTTTCTTTCTTTTGATTCTTTCTTTTGAGTCTTTCTTTTGAGTCTTTCTTTCTTTCTGCCACGGAATCCGTTTCGCTTCGCCGATGTTTTGCCCTGTTTCCCTTCCGTCCGCGCCAGAGCAAAAGGAATCGAAGAAAGCCAAGAATGCGGCAGCTTTGCGGTGTTAATCGATCTCGATGGTCGAGTACCCATTGAAATGTCGAACTAACGCCTCGGTTCGCAATCTTGCGCGGAAGCGTGAACATTATTAAAAGCGAAGATGCAATAAATTCTACCTAATTTTACTTCGGCTTGGAAACGAAAATGGAGAATTTGGGAAGAGGAGACGCCGTTATATTCAAGCCTTGCATCTCGTTTTTATAATTGTTGACCAGTGGAAACTAATATAATAATTTATAATAATTTATAATAATTTATAGTTATAATAAAATAATCTATAATTATAATATAATAATCTAATTATAATAAAATAATCTATAATTATAATATAATAATCTAATTATAATATAATAATCTATAATTATAATATAATAATCTAATTATAATATAATAATCTATAATTATAATATAATAATCTATAACTGTAATAAATAATTATAACCGTATTTCCTTTTCCAAAATTGTCCATTTTTGTGCACAATCTGATCGACGTGAAAAAGATTTATAACAAACGTTATACCAAGCGATAAATATTATTTAATAAATCATACTCCTGCAATATTAAATGACAAACAACTAATTAATTGATTTAAACTAGTTCAATATATTTTCCATGTATTGTAATAAATTATTGGTCGCGCATTCTATATATAAACAATCGTATTTCTTCCCAAAATTCATTTTTATTGTAAATTCGACCAATTTATTGTTCATTCGAACAAACTGAATTTTACCAAGACCTTCAGGATGCAGAAAGAGTTAAAATACCATCCGCTGTAATTCATTTCAACTTTCTGGTCACGGTTTGATTAATTAAATTACCTCGTTTCTGTAGAAATTTTTAGGATTGATTTCCGGCAATAACTCGCGACCATATTTTTCTGAACCGCGACGCCGCGTGTCCGCGAGGATAGTATAAATTGACTTTGACACGGATGAGTAAACTGGTCTCCATGATCATTGACGTAACGTTGAATCAGTCAAAATTGATGATCCTATCCGATAGACAATATGGTAGACCGCCGGGTTCATTTAACACAGACCCATGTTAAATGAACTGCTTTCTCCGTGCAATCCAGATTTCTTCCAGTTGACTGAAATTACAAGCACGTCGGCAGAGAAAAGTTGTCTTAGATCGACACAGAAGTACCGTGAGATCCACGACTATGTGTCTCAACTCTTAATTATCTGAAACACTCTAGAAGTAAAAAAAATAAAACATTTAATCGCACAACATACAACCACTAATTGCAACCTTACAAATATAAACTATGTAAATACTTCTCTTGTATATTAGCATTGTAATTAGCATTGTTATTATATAGTTCCTTTAGCATTCTATTATACTTCGGGGAGTTCCTGAGATCATTTGAAGCAACTTTTTCCTTAGCAAAAATGCAATCCGCGGCTTCGTTTACGAGTTATTAATGAAAAACTGTGACCAATGAGAGGCGAGCTCTGCTGGCGCGAGGCGGCCGAGCCAATGAGCGGAACTGGGCTATTGACCGCTCGTTGACTCGGCCCCGCCTCGCGCCAGTCGAGCTCGCCTCTGATTGACCAGTGTTTTTCGTGAATAACTCGTAAACGAAGCCTCGTAGAACATTTTTGCTAAGGAAAAAGTTGCTTCAAATGACCTGAGGAACCTCCTCTGAGGATTAAAAATATGCTGTCTTTTTGTTACTGATGCGAGTGTGCATGTAATTCCCGTAACACGGGTCCATATTTCTCACGAATGAATGTATATATGTATTTCTGACGTGACTGTTCTAAACTCTGCTATTGTTTTCTGTCCAGGTAAGACCGTGGGAGGACATTTCTTGACGGCGACGCGTCGAAGACGCTTGAAGATCGGTCGCCGAACTTCGGCACAATTTCTCAGGTTGCCGTTCAATTTGCGCGTGGCCGCTAAACCAGCGGGCGGCCGAACTTCGGATTTACATTCAGGTAAACCGGAATGCAACATTCCGAGTGGTACGCTCGTTACATACTGATAGCAAGACAACATGTTTTCGAGGGCGAACGGTTTTGGTTACCGAACTCCGGTAACATTGATATGCTAACTAGCTCCGAGCTGCGACATAATTTGTTCTTGCGCCGCCTCGGCGCCGCGGTGAACTGGTCGCATCAACTTTATCCAGGACATATTTGCGAAAGTGTCGGCAACCCGACCAATCGCGGTGTCGAAATGGTCCCGAACAAGCGTGGCTACCGTTCACTATTTTGTGCAACTTTATCGGCGTTACGGCAACGTCTGTTTTTCATTGCACAAAGTGTCCGGCCGTAAGGGGACCACCTACACGTCTCTGCTATTTTTGGAGATATCAAAAAACTGTGTTATCAAAAGTTTTTCAGTTCTGGCAAATCTATAACACGGCGGCGATAATTTCTTCGAGAATTGGAGGATTTTCGGAGATTTCAATGCCATCTTCACTTTTCTAATTGTAATCGAATATTTTTTCTTTTTATACATTAGTCGATGCAGCATGACATTTTTTAAAAAAATGTACTGGCCCATGTGTGTCGAAAAGTTGTGAGTTTAACTTTTCCGCTCATTAAGTCTAATCAAATATTCTAGACATACGTGATACAAACCGGAAATTGCATTTTCGTGAGGGGGATAATGGAAATTGGGAAATTTGAACCTTGCTTGCGAATGAAAATTTTGATAAGGCATATCTTTTGAGTACAAAATGCATGATCATGCTATCCAACAGAATTTATCATTTTTGTTATATTTTTTGAAAGGTAAACAAGATGTCCCAAGACTTATTAAGGCTAATTCCAGGAAATCTGGGATTCCTGAGGTCATTTGAACTAACTTTTTCCTCAGCGAAAATGCAGTCCACAGCTTTCTTTTTACGAATTATTTTACTACTAATGTAATGTATTTTCCATTTTGTTCGATGACCTTTTGCCATCTCTCTGACAACTTGAAAATTCCACGCTCGTAGCATTGCCCTGCATTGTTCTGCTGGAAAATGACACCTTTACGATCGACCAATTCTGGTCGCTTTTCCTTGACCGCTGCTTTCAATTTGTCCAGTTGCTAACATTCGCGGATAATAAAAAATAACATAATAATAATAATAATAATAATTTTATAATATAACATTTACGGATATCATAAAAATGGGAGTGAGAGACATCTATAACTGAAATCGGCAATTACTTAGTTGCCAACCCAATATATTATCAAAACCTCCTCGTTGAGACTGAGGCTAATCCTTTTATTGGTTTCAATATTAACACTATGCCGTCCGGTGGTACCACGCTGGTGCCATGCAAAAGCTATCTGTTGTATGCCGGTGGTACCACTTTGGTGCCATTTTAGAAAACTGAAATAACATTTGAACTGTATTTTTTGGGTGTTAAAAAAGTCAGCAAACTAACTATAGCATTGTGGTCGCTTTTCCTTGACCGCTGCATTCAATTTGTCCAGTTGCTAACATTCGCGGATAATAAAAAATAACATAATAATAATAATAATAATTTTATAATATAACATTTACGGATATCATAAAAATGGGAGTGAGAGACATATATAACTGAAATCGGCAATTACTTAGTGTTGCCAACCCAATAATTCAGAAGATTGTACAACCAAGTCCGAAAATCTATTTAAATTTCTGCATCTTATTGCGGTCTATAGTACGTTCCGTTCTTCGATAAATTATATGAACATCGTTCAAATAAAACTTCGGCCAGCATACAAGCTAACAAGATGGCGCTCATTACAACTTTGAAACTTCGTTCTGTGAAGAAGTACCGATTCATCACTCGGAGACGATGCAAGGAGGAAAGTTCTTAGACAGACCGCGAGGGACAGTCGTCCTTAAAGTTCTGTAATTAGAGATTACTTGGAACAGTAGTCATTGTCTAACTGTAACACGCTATGCGTTAGAGTACTTTCTATAGCCCAGACACCCAGAAATTGGCAATGTAATTCTACAAAATAGCGCAGAGGATCTTGCATCCGTTTTATCGGATGGTTGATTCTGAACAGCGACATCGAACTGTTGCAACACCGATCAAACATTACTTCGTTAAACGAATGATTTTAAGGCAGGTGGATTATGCGATAAATAATAGAAATAGCAATACAAGCAAAAAGATTATTAAAATTCACAGGCAAAAAATGGACGAAGAAAATGCTTCTTTTATATTGATGATAAAAGAAAATACTTCTCCTTTTTTTTTTGTAGAACTCTGTATCGAATAAACTTGACAAATTTTCTGAATACAAGCTTTTTTACTTTTTTTACTTGTAAAATTATTTTCTTCATAACCTACACGCGCGCATTTGTCGCGTTGACATCAAACATTGATATTGAATATTGATATTTAATATCTTTGTACGCGTGTTTGGAATAGCTTATATATTTACATTGATATTGATTACACAGATATTGAAGCATTTGCACAACTCCAGGAAAATGTTACGTTCGTGCAACATAATTTTCGCACGTACGAGCATTTCGATACACAGGGTGACCGATTTAAATCGTTCCAGTCGAATATCTTCGAAACCGTCGGTGATACTAAAAAAAATATTTCAAATAAAATTTGAATGGTTTCAGAGATATTATATTATTTAATCTGATATTAATAAGATATTAATAGAGATAATATATTAATAATAATACATATATAATATATATTATAATATATATATATATATATATTATAATATATATTATTAATATATTAATAATAATATAGATAAGATATTAATAAGATATAAGCTTTATTTTTTTAAATGGAATCATATATCTTTTGTTATACTAGTCGATTCAGCTTGTCAGTTTCTTCAGAAAAATACTAAGGCATTTTTATTGCGAAAAATCAATGGTTTTAGAAGATATTTGCAATACGTCATTTTACAACCGATCTATCATTAACGATGCGTACCAGTTAATAAATGATTATAGATCGAAGTAATTAGAATCTAATAATCGCAAACATATGCTGTATATTTGAAAATTTTATTGTGAATGAAATGTAACTGTGCACGAGAGAGAGACACGCATCAATAAAGACAACTCATTAAATTGCGGGGAAATATTTTATTAGGAGGTTCAGTGTTCCGAATATAATTTCCTACGATCGATCTTTCGTCGGATTCGATTTCACAGCCAGTTGGACAACTTGATCCGTATTTGAGACTTCTGCCAACTCTGCAGGTAAATCAAAGTCCGTATTTTATTTTCAGTTGCGGAACAGTTTCCGAACGTAATTTATTATTGATTATTGATTTCCGATATACGGAATAAAAGAACGTTAAATGCATATTGAGTCGGGTTGAATAAAAAATTTCTGGGCATTCCAGATAATTAACTGTTCTAAAAAGACACGACATTTTGAATTTTTCATAAAAAAGAACAACAGCAAAAATATCTTTCTCTTTTTTTTCAATTTCTCGATTATTTAAGAGAAGATGGCCGAACGATTTACATGTGCATAATATCGATCGAAATGATATCGAATTGAAATCTAATTGCAGAATAGAAATTGGGAATTTTCAAGATATTTTCAGAATAGAAAATATTTATTACAACGATGTAAAATTGAAAGCTAATTTTAGTGGAAAGAAATTGAGAATTTTCAAGATATTTTGAGAATAGAAAATAATTATTACAACGATGTAAAATTGGAAGCTAGTTTTACTGGAAAGAAACTGGGAATTTTCAAGATATTTTCAGAATAGAAGATATTTACTACAACGATGTAAAATTGAAAGATAATTCTACCGGAAAGGAACTGGGAATTTTCGAGATATTTTCAGAATAGAAGATAATTACTACGACGATGTAAAATTGAAAGCCAATTCTACTGGAAAGGAACTGGGAATTTTCAAGATATTTTCAGAATAGAAAATATTTACTACGACGATGTAAAATTGAAAGAGCCAATTTTACTGGAAAGGAACTGTGAATTTTCAAGATATTTTCAGAATAGAAGATAATTACTACGACGATGTAAAATTGAAAGCCAATTTTACTGAAAAGGAACTGGGAATTTTCAAGATATTTTCAGAATAGAAGATAATTACTACGACGATGTAAAATTGAAAGCCAATTTTACTGGAAAGGAACTGTGAATTTTCAAGATATTTTCAGAATAGAAAATATTTATTACAACGATGTAAAATTGAAAGCTAATTTTAGTGGAAAGAAATTGAGAATTTTCAAGATATTTTGAGAATAGAAAATAATTATTACAACGATGTAAAATTGGAAGCTAGTTTTACTGGAAAGAAACTGGGAATTTTCAAGATATTTTCAGAATAGAAGATATTTACTACAACGATGTAAAATTGAAAGATAATTCTACCGGAAAGGAACTGGGAATTTTCGAGATATTTTCAGAATAGAAGATAATTACTACGACGATGTAAAATTGAAAGCCAATTTTACTGGAAAGGAACTGTGAATTTTCAAGATATTTTCAGAATAGAAAATATTTACTACAACGATGTAAAATTGAAAGCCAATTTTACTGGAAAGGAACTGGGAATTTTCAAGATATTTTCAGAATAGAAAATAATTATTACAACGATGTAAAATTGGAAGCTAGTTTTACCGGAACGGAACTGGGAATTTTCGAGATATTTTCAGAATAGAAGATATTTACTACGACGATGTAAAATTGAAAGCCAATTTTAGCGGAAAGAAATTGGGGGATTTTCAAGATAAATTCCGAATGGAAAATAGCGATTCTAAAATACAGATTTACATTTCCGACGATAAGGGAACATGATTTCGTATTTCGCACGCGAGTAAAGTAGAAGAAGGCAGATCTCAGAATTATATTCGACACACAAAGGCGGCGAGCTCTTGGAAACCTGAATACCCTTCGAATTTCATTCACATGACGACCGCTTTTCATGGACTGCATCTTTTTTGTCACCTTCGGGTTGATCTTGATTTCGCATTACCACGCGAGCCGAACCAGCTTGCAGCATGGCTGCGAACATACGATTTTCACGTATTGGAACCAGCGAGAACTCTATACAGGGTAGCTCGGCTGAAGGAGGCCACCTAAATATCTCCTCCCGTTAGATACGCTGATTAGATTGCGGATCTTTATGCATTTACGCGGCGCATACGAGCTCGTAAATGCAAGGAAACCTGCATACTGATTAAAATTAATTAAATGACGACCTCGAATAAGGATCTATCTCACCTTGTTTTTTTGAAGTTGACATTATTAGGGAATACCTTAGATTTCATTGATTATCATCGAGATTAAACATTTGATTTTCGTCCGCGTTTTAACATTTAATTAACCAAATTTCTTTGTAACAACTGAACGAATCATTTCGTCACCTTCCATGCGTATTCTCTGACATTTCAAGATGCATACAGTTTCTTTTTTTCTTACATTTTATCGACGTTTACGTGAAATAATTAATCTTCTGGTCGAGACGGTGTCGATCGGCGCGCGGTCTGGCATCTTTTTTCTTCGATCTGGAACAGAAAATAAAAAAACGAAATGTATCTCATAATACAGCTCTGTGCGTCGTGTGAACCTAAATTCTGTTTAAAAGATGCAGAACGAATGATAAAAAGCAGCGGGGAAAAAAATCACGCATCTTCAATCGTCGACGAATGTAGCTGAAAAGAGGCGCAAAAGTTTTATCAATGTTATACGTTATAAAAAAAATTGCTTATTTTTATAACAATGTAAACACCTCTTCGCAGCCTCAAAAAGATTCTAAACATCTTGAAACTTGACAGTATGTTTTTGCTTTCGCTAAGATTACAATTTAAATAGCCAACGACCGCTGCTTTTTACGCGCGACGAGTATACTCGTCAAAAAATACTGCCACTTCTTCGTGGCTCGTCAAGCACAGCTAACTGGTTAACGGTTTACTCGATGCTGCCAGCTTGAAGAGACAGGACAATCGTCTTCTACGAAGTCCATTACGAGTCCGTATTTCGAGTCGAGAAACGAAAACTATTAGGAACTCGGAGA
The DNA here is from genome assembly GCF_051020955.1 of Megalopta genalis. Classification (NCBI taxonomy): domain Eukaryota; kingdom Metazoa; phylum Arthropoda; class Insecta; order Hymenoptera; family Halictidae; genus Megalopta; species Megalopta genalis. The sequence goes on from NC_135018.1 coordinate 2,319,542, forward strand.
GAATTTTTGTGAGTGGCCGCACGGTTTCCGCGGTGTAATTAAAGGCGACCGTATATCACGGCGAGAAACGTAATAACAACGAGAAGGGATCGCGGGGCGCGAGGCGAGCGGATCTTTCGTTCCAATAAAGAATTTCTTGCCGCCAATAAAAGGCGGTCACGTTCACGCGAGGATCCGCGCAACGACGCCATAAAATTATTCAACCGGGATCCAGGCGCGAAACCGGGGAACTTAATCCGAGCCGAATGGGAGCGTCTCGTTCTCGATCGTGTCGTGCAGGACGATCGTAACTTGGCCGGGCCGCGACCCGTGTCGCGCCAGTTTCACGTTAGATTAAGAGCGCGACGCGTGCGTGATGAAAATGATGTCCGCGGACGCGAACGAAATGCGACGAGGGTGCCTCGGTTCCCCCCGACGCGACGGACATTGCTCACTTCTCTTAAAAAATTCACCGAAATTCTATTACCAGTAACAGCAATGTCTCTCTAATTGACGCTCTAATTGTCTCTCTAAGTTGGGAAGAGGAGATAGCGGTTTGTTTGTATAGTTATGAATTGTCAACAACACTATAAAAAACGAGCTGCAAGGCTCGAATAATTGTATTTTCTCTTCCTGAATTGTCCATTTTTCTGCACAATCTGAGCGTCAATTAGGGAGACATTACTGTAATATGTACGTATTAACGTTTGATTTACGCAACTCGACAAAATGGCGGATCACTGATATTTACGATTATTCATATCGTAAAGGTGCATTTATGAGTTATTTATTCAATTTATAAGTCATCTACGGCAAATGTTAATGTTTGTTATAAATGCCAGGAAATAAAAATGTTTAAATCATCATTAATTAATTCATACCAAAATACAAATTTAATATCTGAGAATTTAATTGTAATCGAGTATAATCTTTAATATTCTTTAATTTCTTTGAAATAAAAATAATTTTATTAGGAAAACTGGAATGAAAGAAAACTCTATATATGTGAGTATAATAATGTCTCCCTAATTGACGCTCAGATTGTGCACAAAAATGGGCAATTTGGGAAGTGGAGATACGATTATTCGAGCCTTGTAAACAACAAAGGAGAAATACATTATTGATTAATTAGTAGTTAATTTTTATCGAAAAATAGACTTTTGAAAAATTGTAAAAACTTTTAATAGACGGCGGGAACTTAGTTATAGCAACGCAATACAGTAATGTCTCCCTAATTGATGCTCAGATTGTGCACAGAAATGGACAATTTGGGGAGAAGAGACACGATTATTCGAGCCTTGTAAACAACAAAGGAGAAATATATTATTGATTAATTAGTAGTTAAGTTTTATTGAAAAATAGACTTTTAAAAAAAATTTTAAACTTTTATAAAATGGCGGGAACTTAGTTATACCAACGCAATACAGTAATGTCTCCCTAATTGACGCTCAGATTGTGCACAAAAATGGGCAATTTGGGAAGTGGAGATACGATTATTCGAGCTTTGTAAACAACAAAGGAGGAATACATTATTGATTAATTAGTAGTTAATTTTTATCGGCAAATAGACTTTTGAAAAATTGTAAAAACTTTTAATAGGCGGCGGGAACTTAGTTATAGCAACGCAATACAGTAATATCTCTCTAATTGACGCTCAGATTTTGCACAGAAATGGACAATTTGGGGAGAAGAGACACGATTATTCGAGCCCTGGGGTTTGTTTTTATAGTTACGAATTGTTAACAACTATAAAAATGAACCGCAAAGTTCGAATAATAATCGTATCTCTTCTCCCCAAATTGTCCATTTTTGTGCACAATCTGAGCGTCAATCAGGGAGACATTACCGTATTGCGTCGACACAACCAAGTTCCCGCTGTTTTCTTTTTAAATCTTTTAATAGCCTATCCAGTCTAAAAGTCTGGTTCGAAAACTGTGTTTCGACCATGTCTTTGGGAAAGGGACAAGTGCGGGACGCGCGCATCCAAGCTAATACAGGTTCATCGAAATCTATTTAACTCCTCACGGATTGCCGAACTTCGGCCTAATAACCAGGAACACGCGAGCCCATCTAGCCAGCCGGCGAGATTACATCTTCGCCGGGCAACGCCGAATGTTAAACGAGCCGAGTCCCCCGCCCGGGGATTCGCTCGCGGAATATTCATGAAGAACGCCGAAAATCGGACGCGCAACCGTTCCGTTGATCTGTTCGTCAGCTGCCGAGCCGGGATACCTCGCAGATTGCGATCACGTACGCTGGCCCCGCTTCGCAGCGATGTATTGATTTGTGTCAGCGAACTGCTTGACACGGCCGAGGTGATTGTTTCACAGTTCCTCGAGCGCCTGGGAACCAGCGGGTTGTTTTGTCTTTGCGAGAAGAAACGGCGCGTTGAGCGATCGGTTTTCGCGCAGAAAGAAGAAGAAGAAATGTCAGTTTTAACAAATATTTTTTTAAACGAACTTACTATTCTCTGTGTAGGATTATTATCCGGTGCTCCGGGGGCACCCTATGGCAGGGGTGGCCGAACTTTCGATCGCTACGGGTGACTCGTTTTTTGAAATTATAGGCGCGATCTGGCAACGTCGCATGTGTGAAGCGGTCGTAAGGAAAGTAGTAATTTAAAGCGGAAAATAAGTTTAAGTTTAGGAATATCTCTAGGAATAGTGTAAAAAGTACGAGTGATAGATACATATAAAAGTGACCAAAGTATATAGCTTTGGTCACCCCTGCCCTGCCACCCCATTCCTATCTATGCTACCCTTTAAAAGTATGCAAAAAAGTTGCTAAAAAGGCTTACAAATATCTGAATAATAAATATTCGCATTGATAAAGTTTCGAAGGAAGTTCAACGAGAACGTAGCGCGAAATGAATGATCCGGGTCGTTCTTACCCCTCCTTTCAAATTATGCGAAAGAAGTCTGTCCGACTTAGGGTAACGGAGTCGGTTATTGTGAGCCGACCAATTGCTTGTTAAATTTTCTTATTTCGTTCATTTTTGAATAAAAGAATTCGATGTATCTTATTCGGCATCGATATCGATATCGATTATTATTCGATAAAATGTAAAGTCAACCCCTTGCCGTACTTCGACGAGTCTGACTCGTGACGAAAATTTCTAGTAATAACTTATACTCTCTTTTAAAATTGGAATGAAGTTCTAATCCCTTGTGACCAATATTTGAGCACTCAAGTAAATTTAGGCATAAATTTAAATTAAGCATTAAATTTTTTAAATTAAGCATCAATTTTCTACCCCTCCTAAGAAATTATTGCGATCGGAAAATATCTGATCGCGGTAGCTGCGAAGAAAATGGCGTGTCAAGGAGTTAATTGTGCCTCAAAGGCACAGTAACTGGTCATCTCGCGTCAGTTCACAGAAACGTAGTTTAATGAGCATAATTTCTCAACGATAAATGCATTCAGGACTAATTTGTATCGCATTCCTAGATTCGGGATTTCGATTTTTGGACTTTTCTCGACGAAACGCATCGGAATGTACGCTGAAAAGTCAAAAAAATCGCAACCCCTAAAGTAAAGTTTAACCCTTATTTTAAATCTGAAGCTTAGAAATGGAAATTACAGTAAATTCTGCCCAATTTCTCTTCAGCTTGCGAGCAAAAATGGACAATTTGGGAACAAGCGATACAATTACGATTATTATTATTATCATTATTATCATTGACAACCGATGATTGCAAAAAAGAGCCGCGAGGCTCGAATAATCGCATCTCCTCCTCCCAAATTGTCCATTTTGGTCTACAATCCGAACGACAATTACGGAGAATTTAATATATACCATGTTCGAATTACTGCGAATTCAGCAGCCAAAGGACTCAAGTTCCACAGTACGCGAAGCACTCGGTCATACGAACTGCCGATCCAGAAAAATATAAAGCATATAAAATACAAAATATCAAAAAAGAAAAAAAAATAAAGAAACATAAAATACATTAAAAGCCACAACGCGCGCGCCGGATCCGTCCGAAAGATAGGGACGGCACGAAACAGCGGGTTTGCTCGCATCGTTCGGATCATTATCGCGAAGTCGTCGGTGTTGAGGACTCACCCTGCATGAAAAAATGCATCGAGCCCAGACACAGCTGCCGCACTATCGCCGTAACTTCGGAGAACACTTCTCGCGTGGCAGCCCCAGGAGCGCGGAGCGAACCGACTGCGCGTTGCGAACGGACAGGCGTCCGACTTCGCCCGGTTTCCACCGAGATAGATAAAGAGAGCGAGCGAGAACGAGAGCGAGGGATCGAGGGATCGAGGGAGCTCGAAGGGATGCGGCGAGAGGCGGTCCTGGCTCGGCGGTGGTTCCGTCGCGTCGAACGGTCGGCGTCGTAGTGCGTGCCGCTGGCGGAGTGCTGGCTGTCGGAGGCAGCGCAAAGAAGCGGGTTCGTGGCGATTCGGCTCCGCTCGGCCCGCACGAGCCGCGCCGCCGAAAGAGAAGTCGTCCGACTCGAGTCGTGTGTGCGGCTGCAGTCACTCGTGGAATTCTGAGTGGTGTCAGTGCTCCGGCGGACGCGATCGCGCGCGCGAGTGTGTCGTTCAAGTAGCGTCGGTTTCCACGCTCGTAGGGATAGGAAAAGGGAAAATAGGAAGAGCCGAGAATAGGGAAAGGTGCGACGCGTGTTCGAGGGTGCTTTTGCTTTTTGTTTTCCGTGGCCCGTCGTCGGACCAGTGCTCCCCGGTACCACCGAATCGGAGTAAACGGATCGTCCGACGAGATCGGAAGCTAAAAAAAGAAAGAAAAAGGAAAGAAAAAAGAAAATCCCGCGAAGATCAGCAGCATCCCGCGAAGATCAGCAGCATCCCGCGGATTCTCGAAACGGTGCCGCGTCGCGCGCGTACAGTGGAGTGCTGTGCTGTGTTTTCCGTAAAACCGGGACCCGAAGGCTGTGCTCCTTTTTTTCGTGGCCGCTGTGTGTGCCGTGCGAGAGTGATCGTCGTCGTCGTCGTCGTGGTCGTCGTCGCTTTTTCAACGCCGAGGACCGCCGCGAAGATCGCGCGTAAACCAGCCGGCAGCCTTGCACCTGGTACACAGAGGCCCGAGCCGTTCCGCCGGCGAATTTCGCGAGGAGATATACGCGCGGGAAAGTCGCGTCCAGCCGGCTTCGATTGCTCGCCGCTCCGGAGACGGTCCGTGACCTCGTCCGCGCGCTCCCACCAAGATCGGAAGCCAAGAAGCCGCTCACTTTCGAGTAATCGGCGAACGAGCCGAACTCTCCGCTATCAGTTTCGTCCTTATACGTTTCGACATTCCTCGCGTCGCGCGGCCCATTAGCAGCCGGAGCGGTAGCCCGCAGCCAGAATTCTTCGGGGCCCACGTGTCTCCATAACCGATCACTGCCGGCTCTCCTCGTCCATTCAACCTCCGTCTCTTCCGCCGCGCCAAGCCGCGCCGCGACGACTGTCGCCGCGCTTCCTCGCCGAGAAGTCGCCTCTTCGTCGGCCGAGCGTGTTCATTAAGCAGCATCGTCGACGGTGTGATTACGACGTCGATTAGAACCGAACTGTTCGGAGGAAGAACGACGCAATCGACAAAACGACGATCCGTGAAAGAAACGCGGTGCCGAGAGAAAAAGAGAGAGAGAGAGCGTCGATCGTCGTTCGATAGCTCGTACCCGGCTGCTGTGTTCCGCGAAGTGAAAACGCCTCGCGGATGATAATTGGCAGCGGAGCTCGAGGCGGCGATCCGATACGTTGCATCTGTGCTGTTAATTAAAGTCCGTCGTTTGATCGGAGGGGCCCGCGAGTCAAGTCCGAAGACACCGATAGGCGAGCGAAAGCGGGGCAACACAACAGATTCCGGAATATGGTGTAGCCGAGCCCGACGAGATAACCACGGACGTGTATAGGTAATTTTCACTACAACACGTCTCGCGGGACGTTTTCATTTTTTCACCCGCGCCTCTCTTCTCCGCGATTCTTTACTCCCACCGCACCCTCCTTTTCTTCCAGCCGCCCCCTTTTTCTTGCTCGTTTCAGTGCGTCCTTAATGAGTTCGACTCGCCGGTGCGTCCTTGCATCGCGATCGGAGCCGCCGCATCGTTGCGCTCCGATCCTGGCCAGGGAAAATTGAAAACGCGGCGAAAGGTCGCGTGCGCGATGTCTCGTTGAACAGAGGCCGATCGGAGATCGATCGATCGATCGAGCTTTCGCCTACTGTTCCTTAGAAGGGACAGTTTCTTCGCGGCTACATGCTACTGTCGTTCGCTCCCTTGTTTTGGGCCAGGGAAATTGAAAACGCGGCGAAAGGTCGCGCGCCTTCGCCGGATATCTCGTTGAACAGAATCCGATCGGAGATCGATCGATTGATCGGTCGAGCTTTCGCCTACTGTTCCTCAGTGGGGACAGTTCCTTCGCGGGTACATACTACTGTCTTTTGCTCCATTGTTTTGGGTCAGGGAAATTGAAAACGCAGCGGAAGGTCGCGCGCGCGCGCGATATCTCGTTGAACAGAAGCCGTGTGTCCGATCGAAGTTCGATCGATTGGTCGAGCTTTCGCCCACCGTGTTCCTTAGAGGGGACAGTTCCTTCGCGGGTACATGCTACTGTCTTTTGCTCCCTTGTTTTTGGTCAGGAAAATTGAAAACGCGGCGAAAGGTCGCGCACGCCTTCGCCGGATATCTCGTTGAACAGAATCCGATCGGAGATCGATCAATCGATCGGTCGAGCTTTCGCCTACTGTTCCTCTGTGGTGACAGTTTCTTCACGGGTACATATTACTATCGTTTGCTCCCTTGTTTTGGGCCAGGGAAATTGAAAACGCGGCGAAAGATCGCGCGCGCGCGATATCTCGTTGAACAGAGGCCGATCGGAGATCGATCGATCGAGCTTTCGCCCACCGTGTTCCTTAGAGGGGACAGTTCCTTCGCGGGTACATGCTACTGTCTTTTGCTCCATTGTTTTGGGTCTGGAAAATTGAAAACGCGGCGAAAGGTCGCGCACGCCTTCGCCGGATATCTCGTTGAACAGAATCCGATCGGAGATCGATCGATCGATCGGTCGAGCTTTCGCCTACTGTTCCTCTGTGGTGACAGTTTCTTCACGGGTACATATTACTATCGTTTGCTCCCTTGTTTTGGGCCAGGGAAATTGAAAACGCGGCGAAAGATCGCGCGCGCGCGATATCTCGTTGAACAGAGGCCGATCGGAGATCGATCGATCGAGCTTTCGCCCACCGTGTTCCTTAGAGGGGACAGTTTCCTCGCGGGTACATGCTACTGTCTTTTGCTCCCTTGTTTTGGGTCAGGCAAATTGAAAACGCGGCGATAGATCGCGCGCGCGCTCGGATATCTCGTTGAACAGAAGCCGTGTGTCCGATCGAAGATCGATCGATCGAGTTTTCGCCCACTGTTCCTCAGTGGGGACAGTTTCTTCGCGGGTACATACTGCTGTCGTTTGCTCCCTTGTTTTCGAGGATCCTCCGATCTAATTCACCCGCGCCGGGAACTCGATTCTAGGCCCCATAGGAGATTACGCGGACAATTTGTCCGTTGTCGGCGGCATTGTCCGAACAGCGATGCCTGAATTGATAACAGGCTCCGATCTGGCCAACGATTCTGTTTACATAATTCATCGCCGCGTTGCTTAGCTGCTTCGCCGTGATCCCGGCTGCACTTCGAAAGCGCTGCGCCAAACTCCAGGCGCCGAATGTTTAACTTAACTCCTTGACACGACGGTTTCTTCGCGGTTATCGCGAGTAGAAATTTTTCGACCGCGATGATCTCTTGGAAGGGAAAGGAATTCGATGATTATAGTGTTCCTGAATTTACTCGAATGCTTAGATATTGACGAGCGGAGATTGGAGGTTTATTGCAATTTCTTTTTTAACCCTTTGCACTCGCGAATGGTGACTCTGAGGCACCACTAAAATTTATTACATCGCGCTTTAAGATAACTTTTATATTAACAAGGTTTAGATTTAAAAAATTGTTAAGAATGTAACTCTTGGGCGAGTCCCAAGTGTCAATTTCATGTGCATAAAATGCATTTTGCCATGTAAAATAAAAACACTATAAGTTGGAAGAATGATTTTATATGTACGGTTAAAATAGCTTCGAGTGCAAAGGGTTAAGGGATGAAATAACGTCTGTACTCGATATGTTATTACTACGGCAAGGGGTTGAATATGAACAGATTTATGCAACGGAAAATCAATTGTAAAGCCATGTGTGCGAATTAAAAAAGAATTTACCGGTTTAAACGCAAGTTTATTATAATTAGTTGACTCTTTGTTACTTCGATGTGATAACGGCTTACAATGTTTGCGCTTCCAAACGATGGAAGATAAAAATTTAAGCGCGAAATTCCTTAAAATAGTTTGCACTTGGCGTTAAATATAGACGTACGTTGCATTCGAATTTTTCTTGTCAGATAAAAGAGAACTATAGTCTAGGGTCTAAAGGTTGGTGGCTTTGAATTATGATACAGATGTCGCCGTTAGGTAATATTTTATAAATTCGTTGAATAGGATATATATATACAAAAAAGATGAAAACGAAGGATGTCAACGAATTTATAACATATTAATATAGATGAGAATCATATTGTATAACAATATATATATATATATATATATATATATATATATATATATATATTACATATTTTTATATATAATATATATTTAAATATATATAATGTATAATGTATATTATATATGTATAATGTTACCGAATAATAAAGATGAGAATCATATTGTATAACAATATGATTCTCATCTTTATTATTCGGTAACATTATTTAATAGTAAAAATGATTCCTGTGCGTTGCATTACGTTATTCGGAAGATCGAATTGATTTCAATGTCACAAAATTTCAATTGCAACGTGTACTTCAATCGAGAAATCTACTCAATTATTTTTTGTCAAAGCGGCCTCGTAACTTTAATAACTGTGAAATGAATGACATTTGACGATCGGCCGTCGGAATAAATTCTCTCGATAAACTTTTATCGAGTCCCAAGTTTTAGCATTGCCTTCGAGAGTACACTTCGGAGAATTCCATTCTTATCGTTTGGGTCCGTTCCACAGATTCCTTTTGATCGCGAACATTTATTTCTACGATATTCCGGCGCCTAACCACGCGTTATTTTATCTAATCGTCGTTCGTTATTTAGATAACGAAAAATCTGAAACAAACTTTTAGATAGTACAGTGTTTTGGTATCAGGGTGTTACAAAAATGAATTTTCGGGAAAGGAGAGCCTCCGCCGTAATTATGTTTGAAAGATTATCGAGAATCTCTAATTGCATTCGACACGTTGTGTTTCGTTGTCTAAATATGGCGAAGCATCGCGAAATTATTCATAGCAGTTAAATTCGGAACATCACGGATTCGGAGCTATCCAATTCTAGTACACATTCTCAAAGCAGACATCTTCGATATGCTTTGGACCGATATACATAGATCGTTTACTTCTAATTTTAGAGAATTTCGTCGTCGCTGTATCGATAATAGCGGTTCGAGCGTGTTTCTATTTAAAGAATACGTGAAAGGATTGATGGACCTAACGTCCAACGTTAATTTATCCCTGAAACGTTAATCTTCAATACGTAAAAATCTGTATCATTTTCTGTTCGAACGGATGTGTATAGGGTGAGTCGTTTAACCTTAATTTTTCTTGTAAAAAATAACTTTCCTTAATCTTTCTTGTATAAAAAATATTTAAAGAATACGTGAAAGGATTAATGGACCCAACATCCAACGTTAATTTATCCCTGAAACGTTAATCTTCAATGCGTAAAAATCTTTATTATTTTCTCTTCAAACGGATGTGTAAGGGTGAGTCGTTTAACCTTAATTTTTCTTGTAAAAAATAACTTTCCTTAATCTTTTTTGTATAAAAGATATTTAAAGAATAGGTGAAAGGATTAATGGACCCAATGTCCAACGTTAATTTGTCCCTGAAACGTTAATCTTCAATACGTAAAAATCTGTATCATTTTCTGTTCGAACGGATGTGTATAGGGTGAGTCGTTTAACCTTAATTTTTCTTGTAAAAAATAACTTTCCTTAATCTTTCTTGTATAAAAAATATTTAAAGAATACGTGAAAGGATTAATGGATCCAACATTCAACGTTAATTTATTCCTGAAACGTTAATCTTCAATACGTAAAAATCTGTATCATTTTCTGTTCGAACGGATGTGTACAGGGTGAGTCGTTTAACCTTAATTTTTCGTATAAAAAATAACTTTTCTTTAATATCTTTCCTTAATCTTTCTCGTATAAAAAAATGTTTCGAAAGTTGTTCGGTATAAAAAGGAGTCATTTTCCTTTTTCATTAACATAAGATCGCCTTGAGTTTTATAACTATAATCTGCAACGTTTCAATCGTGCCATTCGAGAGTCGATGGAAAATTATTAAGGTGCATGGGTTCATAAGTTAATGTTTATCGAGATTAATATTTAGTTGGCTTGTAATACAAGAGATTGTTGAGAATGTTGTCAATTACAATCAATGGAAGCATGTCATATTGATCAATCAATTGATGTGTGTGTAAAAAAATTGGATCGGATCATAAGGCAAAGAGTTAACCCTTTGCACTCGAGTGGTGACTCTGAGGCACCACTAAAATTCTTGATTCACGTGCCAAGATAATTTTTACATTAATAAAGTTTAAATTCAAAAAATTGTTAAAAGTACAACTGTCGTCACAAGTCATCGCAAGACTCAATTTCATACGCATAAAATGCACTTTGTCATATGAAATGAAAATACCATAAGTCCGACAAATGATTTTAGATTTACAGTTAAAGCGGCTTCGAGTGCAAAGGGTTAAATTGGTAGATCCACCGTTGAAAACGTCACGCATTCCGCAACGGTGTACAGTTTCGTTCGTCATCGTTTCGACCGAGCGAAAACTGTCCATCGTTCGCCGACCTGTTACTTTCCACGCGACGCGATCCGGTCGAGCACGAGGTACGTGGACTCGAAAACTCTCCCCTCGTGGCCTGAATTCGTGATCTCAAAACTTCGGAATTCCTTCATAGACCCTTCCCCGAAGGTATCCGCTGGTCAAAGAGTAGGGTACCGGTTGGCGAAGTCGACGAACTCGTGGAAGGTTGACGAAGGCCGTTCAGATCTATTTATAGCGAGCCGGTAACGAGGTAGACATTTGTCGGGAATCGTATTTTGGTAGATCCTCGTCGAATATTCCGCGTCGGAGTACGCTCACCTCGACGGTTTTCTATGTATTCTCGCGATGGCCAATGGGCGAGCGTGTGCACCTCCTTTCGAGAACGACGCTCGTTCTTATCGTCGAACTATCGACGACGAGCACCAAATTATTCGAAGGCTGCTCTCGCCAGAAGTTGAATAGTATCGGGATGATAGACGTCGCGAAACACAATAGGGTTCGTGCGGTGTCGTTTCTGGACGTGACCGTGCTACCGGACTGCATTCTACGAAGTATTTGTTGTTATCGCTGCTGTTGTACTCGGAAAAATTGTCGGTTTCTCCAGGAAAGCTTTATCTTTGTGTAACGAGATTGCAAACACAATTGAAACTCGATATTCTGTATATATCTCTCGATATTCTATATATATTTATTCCATACTTTATATTTGCAGATTGTTTACTTTTATTCTATTGTATTTTATTTTATTCCATTTTATTCTATTTTATACTATTTTGTACTAGTTTATACTAGTTTATTCTATTTTATACTAGTTTATACTACTTTATATTATTTTATACTATTTTATATTATTTTACACTATTTTATACTAATTTATACTATTTTATACTAGTTTATTCTACTTTATTTTATTACTTTATTCTGCTTTATTCTATTATTTTATTCTATTTTATTCTATTTTATACTATTTTATACTAGTTTGTACTATTTTATACTATTATTTTATACTATTTTATATTGTTTTACGCTATTTTATAGTATTTTATTCTATTATTTTATTCTACTTTATTTTATTACTTTATTCTGCTTTATTCTATTATTTTATTCTACTTTATACTAGTTTATACTATTTTATACTATTATTTTATACTATTTTATTCTATTATTCTATTACTTCATTCTACTTTATTCTATTACTTTATTCTATTTCATTTTAATATTAATGCAGTTTTATTGTTTACGGGAAACGAGTGATTAATATTCGTGATAACAGGTAAACGATCAAACGAATTTACATAATCACGGTATTAATTATGCGTCCATCGAATGTACAATGGCACGCCGATTATCGAAACTAATGGGGTGAGTGGGGAGGGGGGGGGGGAGGTGAGATAAAATCGTTTTGATCTACGAAATTCTTTGAATAATAGATTCGGTAGAATAGACTTTGTGAGTGTGACAAACAACGATCGATAACTGACCGATTTTCGTGTATGCACAACGGTGCGTTTTGTTACATGAAAAGATATCTCGCATAAATGGTGAAACAAAAATTAATGATTCGCTTTCTGTTTCTTTCGATATCACGGTTTTTATTGCAATGTTTATCGAGGATAAATGAAACAGCATTATCGCTGCTCGTAATCTCTTAGATTATTGTTATCTGCATGCATACATCGTTATCGTATTGTGAACACTTCTAAATTCAGATCTACGAAATACGAGAAAGTTTGCTTGAATTCCGTTTACACCACGATTTCAGCTGTGTTTTGTAACACATTCAAGCGAAACAAATGTTTAATTAAGTACACGGCGACGTACAAAAATAATTAGAATGAAGTTCGTTGATCTTTTCGCGACATATTTGTACAGCTTTTTTTCTTCTGTCGATCAAAGTGAAATTGTTAATGAACCAAGCGCAACGATTAAAATGTTTACTGTGAATAAATATAATTATCGAATGTACTAATGAAATCAGATTGAATAAAACTCGTTCTTGCGTACACAGATGTATGCTCGAATAAAGAAGTTGAAAAAGCATAATTTGTCCGTTCTTTTAGCATGCTAAACGATTGCAATTCTTCAAACAATTTTTTAGCCATTGTCTAGTAAACTAATTCCTCTAACATTCCCTACAAATTTGGATCGCTTGGCCCAGTTGTAAAAAAGTTATTCCGTTTCGAAAGGCGTACGAATACTTTGTAGGTCGACTGTACATAGATATACATACCCATTGAACTCTAACTCTTTCAAACAAATAGTCAACGTTTCCATTAAATATTATAATGTGTTCTTTTGTCGATAGAATTCACGATCGAGCAAATAAGCCGAAAATACGAAGCATATATTTTCTACATTTTTTTATACGTGTCTCCGTTCCGACGTAACTCGAGTTACAACATTCGTAAGGTCCACGTGCTAATGAATAAATAACGGTTGGCGCGTCTGTCAATGGTTCAGTGTTTCTATTTATACGCATGAATGCGCATCCGTTCGGCGAAGCCGGGAAAACCGACATAACGGTTCTTTATTAGGTAAATTATGAAGATAATTTTCGTTATTGACACATGCCATTTCCGCAATTAAAGATTTACATATTAACGATCCATTTACCGGCAGTCTTCTAATTTTTCAAGTCGAAAATCAACAGTCGAAAATTGCTCGATAAATTGCTGAAAAGCGGCAAACTTGATCCATAATTGATTAAATTATTTCGAGTAGTGTGTAAAAAGCTTGTTAGTAGGTTTTCGGTAATATTAAATGTCATGGCATCGAAAAAAATAGGTATTAGTTTGTACGTTCCTTTACAAACAGTTAGGTTTGTTAAATATTCCTGAGATTCCATTTCATTTTCAGATAACGTCGTTATCCCAATGACATAACACTTTTACTTTCCTCTTTATGAACACTTTTTTATTTATATTTATTTTATTTTATACCTGTCAATTTGAAAGATATAATAAATCTAAAAGATTATTATAAACATATAATAAAATCTTCAATTGCATTAGTGCAAAATTTAATGAAAACCGTGTTTCGTTATTTATGTTTATCGAATAAGACACGTTAAATTTGGTTTATTCTTTTATTCCGTTTATTTTTGAATAAAACAGCTTCTAATATATCTTTACCGATAAATCTAAAATTAATTGTCGTCGATTAAATTAAGATATATTAGATTAATATATATATATTATATATTATATTATATTATATTATATATTAATATATATATATATATATATATTTATATTAATCTAATATATCTTAATTAATAATATCTTGATTAATCTAATCTAATAAAAATTTAATTAATCTAATATATATATTAGATTAATGTATATAGATTATATAGATTATATTATCTATATTAGATTAATTTATCGCCAAAGGCACGACAATTGGTCTCCCCACACTAATCCACTCCACTATCCCATATGTTTTCACTTGGACTGTAGTTTCACGAGCGATCAACGAAGCGTCGCGGTCGGTCAGGAAAATTCACTACGCAAGGTGACGCATGCGCAGCGCCGCACAGCGGCGTAGGACGACGCGTCGTGTCGCTCTCGCAGTACAGAATTGTTTTCACTTGGACTGTAGTTTCACGAGCGATCAACGAAGCGTCGCGATCGGTCAGGAAAATTCACTACGCAAGGTGACGCATGCGCAGCGCCGCACAGCGGCGTAGGACGACGCGTCGTGTCGCTATCGCAGTACAGAATTGTTTTCACTTGGACTGTAGTTTCACGAGCGATCACAACGGATTCACTGCGCAAGGCGACGCATGCGCAGCGCCGCACAGCGGCGTAAGACGACGCGTCGTGCCGCCAACGCAGTACACAATTACAACGTTCACTGGTCGGACGTTCCACGCCGCTGTGCGGGAGTCCCCGCGCATGCGTCACCCTGCGTAGCGACTTCTCCTGTCAGCACATAATTAAACGAAATCCAAGGGACGGGCCGACGGTATTCCCTTCCGTTTCCATCGGTATTATTATTTTTGACACGTGTAACGAAATAATTGCCGCTGGCCCGCGTGCGAACGCTCTATCGAGCCCGGTGGCCGCGCCAAGCCGGAAATAGGTGTGGCGTGCCCGGTCAGACGTACCGCACGTTTTCCATGGTTCCTGCCGCTTTATAGTTTTATAAACGTCGTATCGCGTGATGCTCGTGGCGCTCGATATCGTTCCGGCCGCAATTATCCTCGATTGTCAGAATCAAAGTAAAAACTGGATTGGAGAGGGCGGGGGGAGGCTCGCAGGGAACGGTAAAACCAACACGAACGGGCCGTTGCCGACCGTGCCGGCGGATCGTCTGATTTTTAAACCGCGTCCCTAAATTGAGCAGAACGAGCTAAGTAACCTTTCGACGGTGAATAAACACACCTGCGTGGATTGCACGTTTACCCGAGCTGCCCCACTGCAATTCGAACCTTCCTGTCCGGCTGTTCGGTCGTTCCTTCAACTCCCGAATGTCGTTTCTCGGATCTCAGAGGCTTACGTTGCGCTTCCGGTAAATACAATCTTGCGTGGGCCTTTTTTTCAAATGGAACGAATAATGTTACTTTTGCGTAATTTAGCGTCTTCTTGATGCTGTTGGAGGAAGTTCGTCGCGCGATTTGTCACAAAATGTAGCTGAAAGACGATTTACTATTGCTTCATCTGTGGGTGAATGTTGTATATTGTTGTGTAATTATTGCTTTTAATATAAATATATTATATATATATTATATAATATATTATATAATAATTCGTAATTAATATATTATATATATAATATATGTATATTAAAATAATATTTCATTACAAATATATGTTAAAGACGTATGCTAATAATTGAATGAATTTATGTATTAATAATTTATATTACTATATAGGAAATTAATTATAAATAATAATTATATATAAAAATAATATATAAAAAAAAATATATATAATAGAAATATATTATTTTAATATTTATTTTAAATATATTATATTTATTTTAATATATTATTTTATAATTATATTATTTTAACGATAAGTTGTCGTGTGATCTTTTTCTTTTTTTTATAGATCGTACAATTAGTCCTGTATAAATGAAAGATAATGATATAATATGTATTTATGCATTTATTACGTATTACAATACGTATTATTTATTAATAAATACGAGATTTTATGCATCGATGGCGAAAACGAGTAACTGAAATGTATTACTGTGAAAACATAAGAATTTAATAATATCGTTATGCCATTTCAAACTTGTTAAAATTATTGAATTACGAATTCCATTAATTTCCATAAAATGACATCTGCATAATATGTACAATATATATTATTATACAATTATTATAATATATATTATTATCTTTACACGCGTTTCAAAATTTATACTTCTTCACAACAGCGAGAAATTAAAGATGGCAGGCGTTTGCTATCTTTTCGCCTCGATTCTCGCGACACCCACAGTAATGTCTCTCTAATTGACGCTCAGATTGTGCACGAAATTTGGGAAGAGCCAAATTATTCGCCAAATTATTTATATAATATAATATATAGTTTATTTTATATATATTATATTTTATTTTCATTATATTATATTTTTTATTTTTATATATTTTATATATATTATATTATATTTGGCTAATATATATTATTAGCCAAATTATTTATATAACATTATTCGAGCCTTGCATCTTGTTTTCATAGTTGTTGATAATTCGTAACTATAAAACGAGGCGCAAGACTCAAATTAATCGTGTCTCCTCTTCCTAAAATTGTCCATTTCTATGCGCAATCTAAGCGTCAATACGAGAGACATAGGCGCGCGTTCTGAAAAAGAAGCGACTTGACTGGCCGGTCAAGAAATTGTAAACAAAAAGACAACACAGAACGCGTCGATCTTTCATATTTAGTTGTTTGCCGTGCTTCCAGTTTAATGCAGAGAATATTAACCTACTGTTCCATTTGAATCAAATCGTACAATAGAAGAACAAGGCGCATCTTGAACAGCGAAAGGTCGTACCATGAATTATTCAGTCATTTTCCTTGCGTTCCCATTTCCTGCTGCCTTTTATTGCTACTACTTTATTCACTTTTATTAGATTCATTATTTCTGGTCCCCAGGTTTTGCTTCGGTCCAGAGATATCTTGGAACAACTGTGCTCGCGCGGGCGCGCGCGTGCATTCGTATCGCTCGCCGCATTCGTCCTCTTTCCACGGAATAAAACTGTTTCATAATAATCGAAAGATTAGAGGAATCGAGAGTCCGAGTCCGAAATTCCTGGCCGGCTGTTTTCGGTCTCCCTTGAAAACAGTGATTTGTATGCGGACCACGCATCGGCCGTTTACCCGGCGCACGTTTTTGTCGCGTAATCGACGCGGCACGGCCGTACTTTGCATTTCACCATTGTAAACAGCGGAATAAAATTTTCGACGCGCACGAAACCGGCGCTCGATCGGCGCGTCGATGAGCCCGTGAAATCGTGCGTTTCCAGAGATACGTGTTGGATAAATGCGTCTCGTATTCGCTCCGCGCGGCCGGTGTTTTACGCTTCGTCGCGGTTCAAAAGAATCGACGATTAGTCAGCAATCTACGATCTCGGGAAGAGCGCGCGCGGGGGTTTCAACGGTGTTTAATCGACGTCGCCGATTACGTTCGAGACGAGACACGATCGCTTCTTACGGACGAGGCTCTTTTCAAGCTTATCGACCATATTTTTCGCGGAGGAGATCTTTCTCGGAAATCGTTTCCTATGAATATTTATCGGAAATCGTTGTCCGAATAAATTCTTCTTAGTCGAATATTTTGTTTGGGCAACGATCATTCGTCGTCGATTATGCTATCTATTTTATTCTTCGTTCGAGTGGAGATTGTGAAATTATTCGAATAATAATGCGAATTTTTAATATAATAATAAGTAATAATAATAAATAATAATTAATATATAATAGTACTGTACAATAGTGCTATATAATAGTAAATAATAAATGAATAATAGATATTAATTTGTTTTATAAATCGTTTCCTATGAATATTTATTGGAAATCGTTGTCCGAATGAATTCTTCTTAGTCGAATATTTTGTTTGGGCAACGATCATTCGTCGTCGATTATGCTATCTATTTTATTCTTCGTTCGAGTGGAGATAGTGAAATTGTTCGAGTAATAATGCGAATTTTTAATATAATAATAAGTAATAATAATAAATAATAATTAATATATATAATAGTACTATAGAATAGTACTATATAATAGTAAATAATAAATGAATAATAGATATTAATTTGTTTTATAAATCATTTCCTATGAATATTTATTGGAAATTGTTGTCCGAATGAGAATTCTTCTTAGTCGAATATTTTGTTTGGGCAACGATCATTCGTCGTCGATATTATGCTATCTATTTTATTCTTCGTTCGAGTGGAGATTGTGAAATTATTCGAGTAATAATGCGATTTATTAATATAATAATAAGTAATAATAATAATAATAATAATAAATAATAATTAATATATAATAGTACTATAGAATAGTACTATATAATAGTAAATAATAAATGAATGATAGATATTAATTTATTTTATAAATCATTTCCTATGAATATATTTATTAGAAATCGTTCTCCGAATGAATTCTTCTTAGTCGAATATTTTGTTTGGGCAACGACCATTCGTCGTCGATTATTCTATCTATTTTATTCTTCGTTCGAGTGGAGATAGTGAAATTATTCGAGTAATAATGCGAATAATTATTATAATAATAAGTAATAATAATAATAATAATAAATAATAATTAATATATAATAGTACTATATAATAGTAAATAATAAATGAATAATAAATAATAATTTGTTTTCACGTAATTTTACAAGAATATATTTATATGAACGGTAAATTCTCCCGAATTTTCCTTCAGCTTGTAAACAAAAATGGACAATTTGGGAATAGAAAATTGTCCTCTTTTGTGCAATAATAATCGTATTTAGGAAGAGAAAATACGATTATTCGAGCCTTGCAACTCGTTTTTATAATTCTTGACAATCGGCATAAAAACAAGCCTCTTCCCAAATTGTCCATTATTGTGTACAAGCTGATGGACAATTAGAGAGAATTTACTGTGCCGGTGTTTGGAACTGGCCTGTGCGAAAACGAAATGTTATCTTATGGCATCGCTCGATTTCAATGGGGAAAAAAACGGCGTAAAATGCAATGCACTCTACACATCGCGTAGAAAAATTTCCATGACGAAAAACGTCGGCTCATCGGAGTTGTTTTCCTGGTATGACGAAATATTTCCTCTTAGCCGTGGATGACGTGTGTACACGTCACAAGGAAACAGCAATTTTATTTATTACAGCAGAAATACTTCTTCCACGATTTAAGTTAAAGCGCTTTGTGGAACGTATTCGTAAATTTCGCAGATTTTAGAATAATTTCAAAATATAGTAATGTCTCCCTAACTGACGCTCAGATTGTGCACAAAAATGGACATTTTGGGAACAAAGAGCTAAGATTATTCGAGCCTTGTAGCTCCTTTTTTATAGTTCTTGACAATTTGTAACTATAAAAACGAACCGCAAGGCTCGAATAATCCGTATCTCCTCTTCCCAAATTGTCCATTTTTATGGACAATCTGAGCTTTCACAGATTTTAGAATAATCTTAGAATAATTCTAGAACAATTTGCCGAAAGAATTTGCACTGATCGAAAGATTTGCAGTGATCGATAAGATCGCATACAGAATTGATCTTGAAAATAGATCGACGCAGCTAAATGTTCAAGGAACAGAACAAACAGTCCTTTTATATGAACAAATAAATCGTTTTTCTGCAATTTTTTCTCGAACACGATTTCTCGATCGGAGACCGCGACGGCGATTTCGGATCGAAGTCGAGTCAGATCGAAGGACAATTGTCAAAATCGTCGAGTTCCGTCGAAACGTCGATCCCCGCGTCGGCTACACGCCGCGCACAATTTTTGTTCGCCGCGCGGCGCATCTCCTTCCTCTACGATATTTGACACTTTTTAACGAACCTATGTGGATTCCTCGCGTCGGTGCAGCATCGGGACGAGTAATTCGAGAACCAAACCGGTTCGTTCTTATGAAATTTCTCGATGCCGTAAGGCCCTTAGCATTCCTGAGTGAAGCGTATAACACCGCTTTTCATTGAATCTGCTCGCGGCCGATCGAGCGAACCGTCTGCTTCTACCGCCTATACACAGGTATACGTATACGTGTATACATGTGCACCGCCTTGCGTCGAATACGGCCTCGTTCTACGTGCAAGACATAAAGAGAAAGGAGAGCGAAGTTCGGTTTCTCGGGTGCTTGAAACCGAAACCGACTTCTATGGCTGTAAGACGCGTCTACTCTATGCACAAAGGATCTCACCGAGTTCAATTATTATATCAACCGCTCGCAGTCCGACGCTTGAAAAATTAACCAATTTTCGTCTATCACGGAGAGACGAGATAATGTAATAGCGACAAGATTCTAATGTCTTCTCTTCACTTTGTTTCCCACGCTTCGACGTTTCTCTACCAAATCCGATCTTTCGTTTAGTTTTATTTGAACGGTCCAGTTACGGTAATGTCTCTCTAATTGACGCCTAGATTGACCACAAAAATGGACAATTTCGGAAAAGGAGATGCGATTGTTCGAGCCTTGTGGCTCGTTTTTCATGGTTATCGATTGTCAACAACTATAAAAACGAGTTCCGAGGCTCGAATAATCGTATCTCCTCTTCCCAGATTGTCCATTTCTGTACACAACCTGAGCGTCAGTAAGGGAGACATTACTGTACATTAATGTCTCTCTAATTGACGCACAGATAGCCCACAAAAATGGACAATTTTGGAAGAGAAGATACGATTATTCGAAATTGCAGCTCGAAAATATGAACCGCAAGGATGGAATAATCGTATCTTCTCTCTCTAAATTGTCCATTTTTCTGCACAATCTGAGCATTAATTAGGGAGACATTACTGTATTTCCAACGTTCTATCGCTCGAGGAATCGGATGCAGAAACAACTCAATGCAGTTTTGGTTTCGTCGAGTGAAAAAATGATTGTTTACTGATCTTATCTTATAAAACTTAACGAAAGATCGGATTTGGTAGAGAAACGTCGAAGCGTGGGAAACAAAGTGAAGAGAAGACATTAGAATCTTGTCGCTATTACATTATTAGAGATCTTATGATCTCTCTCGTAATTAATACGAAGTTTTCTAATATAATCGAATGTATTTATCAGTTGACAGTAAATGATCAATAAAATGCGGTCGATTTTTAATTCTATTTATATCTTAATTTTTTCTTTTCATTGCAAGTAACAGCAAAATTAAAAAAACAAAGCATTTCAATCATCGTCTAGTAGAGACCAGTCCCCTCTATCATCTAAAAAGATCTTCAAATCGTTTACGTCAGTTTTAAAATAATTAACCGTTTTTAAACCTTCGCCGTACATCGACGAGCACGACTCGCGATGAAGATTTCTAGCAACAGCTTATCAACGATAAATGTTATTTCATTCTTTTAAGTCGGAATCAAATTCCGTTCTCGCATCGTCAATATTTACTCGTTCAAGCAAATGAGCCGTTTATTTTGAAAGTGGCATAAGTCACTTTGTCTTTAAGTCGATATATTTAAGGGTTTGCATTTTAACACGTTTAAAAATATGGACGTTAACTTTCGAGAAGATTTACTTGTATTTGTTATCTCAGGATACTGATATTATTCTCGGTATAAATAATTTCGCATAAACATTAAAAAATCACCACTTTTCATTACGGTAAAGTGACTTATGCCACTTTCAAAAATAAACGGCTCAAATGTCGGAACACGATAAATACAAATGATCTTCTCCTAAGAAATGATTAACCCTAGAAAGATAACCATATGACAACGTACGTAAAAGATAACCATACGCTTCAGAGGCGCATGCTTTTCTAAGGCGTCAATTTTATACTAACAACGGATATTTATTTAAGTTAATCTAGTCATTTTAAAGGTTTGGCATTATTGTAAAAATAAAATGCATTTATATTATATTTTTTTATATTTTAAGTAATTTTAAACTTAAATCACTAGACCTCTATGAAAACGGTGCAGTCAGTTGTTTATTTCGCAGGCGCCTCTGCGACGTAGGTTATCTTTCTCGGGTTAAAATAAAAAAAAATTCCAATCATTGTTACCGTGAACATAATGGTACGGCAATGGGTTAAAACTGTGTTACGAACACTTTCGTGGCCGACTGTACACAATGCGAGACCTGTTACCCCTTAATTGCGCTCGCGAAAGCCAAGAAAATTATACAGCCGGCTATCTTTCCGCCGCGGATCGTAGAGGTCCCCGGAATGTATCGTGTGTCTACGACTACCAACGTTAAAAAACAGCGGCTACGAGGGACGCGCGTGTGTCCGAGCTGAGAAATTCGTTCGGCGAATCCCTTCCGCGGCAGTCACGTTTCACGTGGCGGGACGGATATGGTCGGACGCGTGCCGCTTATGAAAGTCAAATAGGCTCGTCGAATAGTTTCACAGACGTGCAGATAGGGTGGACGAAGAAGACTGACGGGTGGCGGGAGGGAGAGGGGGAAGGGACAAGGGTTGGAAAACACGGGACCGGTCGAAAAAAAAGGAGCGAACGGAACGGCGGGAGGGAGGGGAGGGACAGGAAGGTGAAATCGGAGGATCGTAAATTCGCCGGCACCCGGCCCAAAGTGGATACCGCGAGGCGGCGCGGCGCGGGAGGGGAAGGGCGAAAAAGCGGAAGAATACGTCGCGTTAAATGGTAACCCTGGCAAAGCTCTCTCGAGGCCGTCACGCTTATATTCTATGCACGTACAAATTCACGAACAAGATAGCCGCGCCGAGGATCCCCGGATGGGCGGGGTGGCTTGGAACGGGGAACGGATGATACAAGGGTGCTCTACATTATGCAACCGGCCTTTTAAAACTGTATACATTGAAAAAGTTCCAGACGCGGTGAGTCAGTCCGAAAATTTAAATTGCGCCCTCGCGCAGCGTCGCATGCAACTTTATGCTCTCCCGGCCTCATTTTCCGTTTCTTTCGAGTGCCTGTCTTCCTCCTCCCCCTTTCCCCCCCTCCTCGCCCCCTTTGTCGCCGGCGCCGCCCGCCGTCCTCGTCCGCCCACCAGTACGCCGCCCCCGCGATCCTTTATCTTGCAAGACCACTTTTCCCGGTTTTCCCTCCCCCTTGGCTATTCCTTGTTTATTTATCATTTTCGTTGTTTGCTTGTTGGCCACCCCTTCCTTCCTTCCGCTGCGAGGCTCTCTCGGCCCGACGACGTATTTTTTCGAGCATGTTCGACCGGCTCGCGGTACTGAAATTATTGTTTACTTGGAAGTTCGAGGCTGCTCCTGGGAAATGAGCACGTAAGCTTATTATTATTAAGCTTAGCATTGTTTTACAGGGTCTCGAGTCGAAGGGAATTCTTTTGCGGTTTCTGTTTCAACCTGGATACGATTTATTTTGCACGAGATTACAAATTCCAAATAATTCGATGATTTGGAGTACTTTATTATATTTAGTTCAGACGTCATTATCTTTAAATTATTTTCTATTCGAATAATTTTGTATCGCAATTATTCGCTGAAATAGAGCAACAAATAACCTCGACATAGAAATTATTAAATTAATTGGAGCTGAGTGAATATTCAATTAATTGAAAATGGATTGACTGCTTGGAATTAACTGAACATTGTTGCATTATATTAATTGTACAATGATAGTTTTTACAATTTGACTGCATTCGCTTTGAATATACGAACTTACGTTGCTGGCGTAGCTGACATAATAGAAGCAGAGAATATTTAAAGAAATGTTGAAATAAATATTCGATGAAATAATAGATAAAGTAAAAAATTATTTTATTTTAAATCCGAATATCGAAATATCATTGGAAAAGCCGCTCAAATAATCCAAGTTATTTCAAATATTTGTATAACTTTATAATTTATAATTTAATAATAATTAATAATAATTTAATAATAATTTTAATAATAATTTATAATTTATAATTTAATTTTATAATTTTTATAACTTCCACGCAGCAAAATAAAAGCGAGAAGTGTTGTGTTTTACAAAGAAATTTCGTCGAAGTGTAACGAACAGATTACAGTAATGTTTCTCTAATTGACGCTCAGATTGCGCACAAAAATGGACAATTTGGGAACAGGAGATATGATTGATCGAGCATTGCAGCTCGATTTTTTATAGTCGTTGACAATTCATGGCTATAAAAATGAACCGCAAGGCTCGAATAATCGTATCTCCTCTTCCCAAATTTTCCAGTTTTGTGGACAATCTGGGCGTCAATTAGAGAGACATTTCTGTAAATCGTGATTTCTGTTTTCCGAACGTCTCGAAATTCTCTTGGATTTTATTGAAATAACGCTTTGGCACGTGAGCCTTATCGCGATGAAAAGTTCGATCTATCTTTTGCCTATCACGAATGATAAATTGAAACACCTTCAAAAATGCGCTGTTATTCATGCAACCGCATTCTATACCGTCTCACTGATATTTGCTTGACCGAGCACTGCCTGCATTCTTCAACGACACTCCCCCGGATTATCCTGGTTACCCGATAGTTTTGAACTTTCTTTCATTGACATTTTATGCTAATTCCAACAACGCGGTATGTGTGTGCTTGCACGCTGAAAGTGAAAGGTGTTTCGATTGTGCCGGCGCGTGGCTTCAGAGAGGAGCCCGAGGGGGAAACGGTTTAGAATCGTCTGCACTTGTTTCGTGAGTAATGCACCGACATACTTCATGTTTTTCGAAGATCAATTTTCCAATGGATTACTCTCTTTATTTTTTCCTGCGCTGATCCAGTACTCAGAAAATCAGAGAAACTTTTAAGAAGTGTGAACTGCGTAATGAAGAAGAGTTACGTTAAGAAGTGCAAATCCAGTGTAAATTGCGTTTTCGTTTAATTTACTTTGAGATTTTTTCGCAGGAGGAAAATATTATGATATATTATGAAAATATTATGAAAATATTATATATATATATATAAATATATTATTTATATATATATATATATATATATATATATATATATATATATATATATATATATATATATATATATATTATGATATATATTCTGCAGCCAAATTTGCAATGTTCATTTGCAAGTGTTTGAACAATATATAAAATCTTTCCGTGGCTCAAGACTCGACGATTAAGGCTCTGGCTCGACAATTAACAAGCCGCAGTTAATAAGCAACTGACCGATTATTCGTCGCGTCCTTCACTCGAAAAGAGAGATCGATTTTTTTCAAAGATTCGTACCGAATACCTCCTTGATGGCTATGCTATTTATTGTCTGAGGTGGCTCATCGTCGGACGCGTTATCGATGAATCAAATATCGGGTTAAAGTTCACGCCGAAAGATCACGTTACGTATCTGCACAGTCGATGACGAATATGCACCGCAAGGCGATTAAAGTCGAAGGCTAATCTTCTCGTACGTTGTTTTCTACATCATCAATTTGTTCATATTGCGGTGAAACTTGATAAAAATTCACAGAGGAGAACAGTAATTTATTTTGTTGCACTTGTGCATGCGATAACTGCAGAACTTTATACGATTTTTTATAAGTTATACGCAAACATATGTTACGATTCGTTGCAATAATTAGTAATAATAATAGAAAATAATAATAAATAATAAATAATAATATATTATATTATATAATCTATAAGAATATTAATAAGTAATAATAATATATCATATAATATAATCTATAATAGTATTAATAAATAATAATACTAATATATTATATAATATACAATGATATTAATAAATAATATAATATATAAGATATTATTATTTTTTTTATATGATATAATATTTTTCTCTCTTTATTTAAATAATATAATCTATAAGAATATTAATATAAGTAATAATAATATATCATAATATAATCTATACTAATATTAATAAATAATAATACTAAAATATATTATATAATATACAATGATGTTAATAAATAATATTAATAATAATATTTACTCTAAAGGTAATATTTATTTTACTCCAGCTTGCTTCCAAATCGTATAAATCGCTTTTGCTGAATACTTTCCCTAAGATGTTTTTTTCAATGCTCAGCTACTTTGCTATCGTTTATATAACGCGAAAATTCGTTGCCTCATCTCGCAATAAAACAAATCCACTATCGAGTTACCGATTACTCCGACACTGTCAAGGGGTCATCTTACTTCTACGAAAGTCGTTATCTGTACGAAGACAATCTGTTACAAGGAACAGCGAAATACTACGAGTCGTTCGGAAAGTTGTTCCGTTTTTTCAACGGAATTTCGTTTCGCAACGGCGTTAAAAGTACACAGTCGATTCAGTATATTTTACCAATAAAAAACAAGACTTCTAGGAGCACCAGATGTCAAAGTTACCAGACAAATATGAAAAAGATCTCTTTTTTTTACTTTAAACAACAAGAAACCGTCTTTCATTTTCTCGCGAAAGAACGAGACAAGTTTTTAAATGAATAAATTAAGCTCAGCACCTTATGCAGTAAATTCTCCCCAATTGACGCTCAGACTGTGCAGAAAAATGGAACCAAACTGTGTCCAAAAAAGTTAACAATTTGGGAAGAGAAGATGCGACTATTCGCGCCTTGCGACTCGTTTTTATAGTGGCCGATTATATCAACGACTATGAAAACGAGGCTCGAATAATCGTATCTCCTCTTCCCAAATTGTCCATTTTTTTTTCGTACAATCTGAGCGTCAATTAGGGAGAATTAACTATACTCGCCTAATATTTGCTCGGAGAAGTCACGCACTGATATCGCGATTACGATTGATACCGACTATGCGAACGACTCGAATATCGCGGTTCTGCCAGAGCAAAGTTACCAAACTCGCGCTGGTTACCCAACCGTCGTCGCACCATGTGGATCAATTCGTAGTAATTAAACCCATTCAGCCCCATTCGCGAACGAGACTTGCGGCGTGTCATAATCATTTCCCTGGCTAGCAGCGTGGTTTCCTTTGGAATGGTTCCAACGTGTAAGTAAATATAATCTTCACAAAGTATGAGCACCGGTGCCGGGGGAATGCGCCCTTTGATCCCTGCATGTAGGCACAACTGGGCGCGTGGGTAGCGATTTCTATTTTCGATTTAGTAATTCGATTCAGTTATTTCGTAATTTACTCGACAAAATATCGCACAACCGTTCCAGACACCCGTTACATTCCGAAAGCTTTTCGATTATTTCTCATGTTCTTTTCGCGAGATTTTTCTCAATGAACGTTCCAAAATAGCTCCGACTGATTCCAAGGTATTTTTTGACAGATCTTTATATTCCTCTCGCGAAACCTTTCTCGATGAATGTCTTAAAATAGTTCCAACTTGTTTCGAGACACTTGTTAATTATTTCCAGAGTTCCTCTTTCGAGACCTTTCTCGAAATCTTTTTCATTATTTCTCATCTTCCTCTAATAAGATCTGATCCAATGAACGCGTTCCAGGATAGTTTCACCTTGTTCCACAAAAGCTTTTCGATTATCTCTCTTGGTCCTCTTCATTGAGATTTTTCTCAATGAACGTTCCAAAATAGCTGCGACTGATTCCAAGGTGTTTTTTGACAGATCTTCATGTTCCTCTCGTGAAAGCTTTCTCGATGAATGTCTTAAAATAGTTCCAACTTTGTTTCAGGGCACTTGGTAATTATTTCCAGTGTTCCTCTTTCTCGATGAATGTTTCAAAATAGTTCCAACTCGTTCCAAAAATCTTTTTCATTATTTCTCATCTTCCTCTAATAAGATCTGCCCCAATGAACGTTCCAGGATAGTTTCACCTTGTTCCAAAAAACTTTTCGATTATTTCTCTTGGTCCTCTTCATTGAGATTTTTCTCAATGAACGTTCCAAAATAGCTGCGACTGATTCCAAGGTGTTTTTTGACAGATCTTCATGTTCCTCTCGTGAAACCTTTCTCGATGAATGTCTTAAAATAGTTGCAACTTTGTTTCGAGACACTTGTTAATTATTTCCAGAGTTCCTCTTTCGAGACCTTTCTCGATGAATGTTCCAAAATAGTTCTAACTCGTTCCAAAAATCTTTTTCATTATTTCTCATCTTCCTCTAATAAGATCTGCTCCAATGAACGTTCCAGGATAATTTTACCTTGTTCCAAAAAACTTTTCGATCATTTCTCTTGGTCCTCTTCATTGAGATTTTTCTCAATGAACATTCCAAAATAGCTGCGACTGATTTCAAGGTGTTTTTTGACAGATCTTCATGTTCCTCTCGTGAAAGCTTTCTCGATGAATGTCTTAAAATAGTTCCGACTTTGTTTCAGGGCACTTGGTAATTATTTCCAGTGTTCCTCTTTCTCGATGAATGTTTCAAAATAGTTCCAACTCGTTCCAAAAATCTTTTTCATTATTTCTCATCTTCCTCTAATAAGATCTGCCCCAATGAACGTTCCAGGATAATTTTACCTTGTTCCAAAAAACTTTTCGATCATTTCTCTTGGTCCTCTTCATTGAGATTTTTCTCAATGAACGTTCCAAAATAGCTGCGACTGATTCCAAGGTGTTTTTTGACAGATCTTCATGTTCCTCTCGTGAAACCTTTCTCGATGAATGTCTTAAAATAGTTGCAACTTTGTTTCGAGACACTTGTTAATTATTTCCAGAGTTCCTCTTTCGAGACCTTTCTCGATGAATGTTCCAAAATAGTTCTAACTCGTTCCAAAAATCTTTTTCATTATTTCTCATCTTCCTCTAATAAGATCTGATCCAATGAACGCGTTCAAGGATAGTTTCACCTTGTTCCAAAAAACTTTTCGATTATTTCTCTTGGTCCTCTCGCGAGATTTTTCTCAATGAACATTTCAAAATAGCTCCGACTGATTCCAAAAACTCGTTCCAAAAACCTTTCTCATTATTTCACATCTTTCTCTAATATGATCTGCCCCAGTGATGATCAATGGATCAATGTTCCAGGATAGTTCCACCTTGTTCCAAAAAAGCTTTTTTCGATTATTTCTCTTGGTCCTCTTCATTGAGATTTTTCTCAATGAACATTCCAAAATAGCTCCGACTGATTCATGTTCCTCTCGTGAAACCTTTCTCGATGAATGTCTTAAAATAGTTCCAACTCATTCCAAGAACTTCCTTCTTCTCTCTGAATCTTTTTCATTACTTCTCATCTTCCTCTCAATTAATGTTCTCATCCTCAATGAGCGTACCAAGCTAGTTCCATCTCGTTCTAAAAAAGCTCGTCGCTTATTTCTCACACGATCATTCCCAATCAACGATCCAAGATTGTTGCAACTTGTTCCAACGAGCTTCCGGATCATTTCTCCCGGTTTCAAAGAACTTTCCAAGATAGCTCCGACCTGTTCCAAGATAGCTCTAAAACCTGTTCCAAGATAACTTCTCGTTGTCTCTGGAACCTGCTCCGAGATGAATTTCAATGATCGACGGTCGATTTCGCGCGAGTCCGATTCGCAGAGCTAGTCGAGTCCCATTCGAAGCGGGTCCGAACAGCATCGGCCGGAGGGGGATGAGCTCCTCGTGGAAAACGAATAGCGCCCGGATACTTGTTGCCGAGGGTGTACCGCGACGCATAGTTGCAATCGAAGAGGTCCAAAGTACGAGGCCGTCCAGTCATTCGGAGCATCGCAGGAAACGCGTCGCCCTGGTTCGCGTTGCGTGGATCCGTCAGACTGGTTTTTCTGGATCTCGGGAGCCGGGCAAAAATATGAGACGGTCGTGGCACCGCGTGTGCCTAATATTATCTCCGGAACGGACACTTCTGCACGTTACCGGCCGCAATCAGCATATTAATTGCGCGATATCGGCGGCCGCTGAGTAGCCCGGGGAGATTCCCGAGGGAAATAACAAATAGCACCGTCCGATGGTTTTTAGAGACGGCTTTAAGCGATAAACGTCGTATCGACACCGTCTTGACGCAAGGCGGGGACCGTCGGCGATGTCGCGCGTTTTATGGTCCGCGATGCTTCGTTAAGCGTGTGAGGACCAATCATTAGTCTGATGCCCTGGGAAGGAAGGCCGAGGACGCGGACGATACCGGCCGCGTCCGAAATGGAATTTTTATTTCTGAGATACGTTCGGTTCGCTGCTGTTTATTTGCAGCATCTTTTTAGGAAGCCACGGGAATTTGTCGGCTTACGTTGAATTTGTCGGATAATCAATGTCTTCGCTGATTTATCGCGGATCTCGGTGTTGCGTGATTCCTGTCGGACGTACAATGCCTCGCGAAAGTATTCGACGCTCGCCTTCCGACGCTCGAACGGAAACGTTTTCACGAAAATATGAGCCGTTTATTTTGAAAGTGGCACAAGTCACTTTACCGTGATGAAAAGTGGTGATTTTTTAATGTTTATACGAAATTATTTATACTGAGAAAAATATCAGTATCCTGAGATAACAAATACAAGTAAATCTTCTCGAATGTTGGCATCCATATTTTGAAACGTGTTAAAACGCAAACCCTTAAATATATCGACTTAAAGACAAAGTGACTTATGTCACTTTCAAAATAAACTGCTCATATCGCTCGGGATCATTTGTGATTTTATTCGATCAATTTCTTTGAATATATTTCTCAAGGTACATATAATACTTCTTGTAGACGTGATTGCTTTTCTATGGATTTTCAATCCTCTGTAAATGAAATTTTGTGTATCAGAATGTTGAATAGGAAAATGTTGAACGTTTTCCGATGTGCAAAGTGAGAATTTCAAATCGTGATGCATGATTTTGGATATATATATATATAAACCTATTTACTCGTGTAGTCACAGAATTACAAAAACATCTTGTTCCGTTATTTCATATCCAAATCATATCATATCCAAAATCATGCATCACGATTTGAAATTCTCACTTTGCACATCGGAAAACGTTCAACATTCAATAAAATTTTATCTATTAATATATATATATATTAATAGATAAAATTTTACTCGGCACTATCGGATAGATATAAAAATATAAAATGTCAAAGATATTAAAAATGTGAAAATTTATCTATGTAACGATCGATGAGAATAACATTTTATTCGATCAAGATTTCATTCGAATGCGAAGGTGACTGTTATTCGAATCAGTATTTATTCGTACGAGAATTCATTCGGAAAATAATCGATTTGATTGAAAATTATAGGATATAAAGTATTCTTCATTAGAATTTATTGATCAACTACGTTCTTTTTACGACTCACTTTTCTTCAAATCTTGCATCGGAAAGTATTTGAAAATTAAAACGATCCTAAATGTACTTGTATCAATAATTTCTTAGAAAATTACGTAATCGAATGTTTTAAAACTCGAATAAAAAATCGAATGTTTTAAAAATGGAATGCTTTAAAAATCGACTGTTTTAAGAATGGAATGCTTTAAAAATCGACTGTTTTAAGAATGGAACGCTTTAAAACTCGACTGTTTCAAAAATCGAATTAAACCGGCTCGTCATCTTTTTCAAAGAGCCGAGATCAAACGCCTGCTCTCTGTTATTTAAGCTCGATTCAGTTGTCGTGTTGAATCGTGTTCTGTATCAACAGCCAATACAGGATCGCGTTTGTCACCCACAGACGGCGCGCGCACTGCACGTGCACCACGTGTTGTGCAAACGCGAGCTATTTGTACCGCAACGCCGTGAGCTGCGTAATTGATAAAGGTTTTCCGTGCTTGGAGAGAGAAAGAGAGAGAGGAGGAGAGAGGGAGAAAAAAGTGTAGTATCAGCTTGATCGGTGACACCCGAAATTTCTATCAATACTGTTGCGCAGAGTTACGTAAAAAATTGGAAGCGAATCGAGATTTTCTTTTTTCTCTTTTTTTCTTTTTTTTTTTAGACGAAACTTCTATCTCAGGCGAAAGTGCACGCGCCTGTCGCGTGTGCTTGCGAAGGAATCTTTTTACGTAGATTTTACGTGCCGCACGGTTTTAGAAAGTTGCCTAATCGCGTCGACGACGACGACTTTCCCTGTCGCTGAAATTCATTTGCGATCCCCGTAGATGCGATTTATTTGTTTGCGCTAACTTTCTTTTCACTTTCGTAGATTCGTCGCACGCTCATCCTTGTGTTATTTTGATTGCAGTAAATATCGTGTAATTAAATATTTTACTACAATTTATATTCTAGTAAAATCACCATAAAAGATTGTTATAAATACATAGCAATATAATATATAATAACATAACAACAATATAACAATATAATATATAATAATATAACAATAATATAACAATATAATATATAATAATATAACAATAATATAACAATATAATATATAATAATATAACAATAATATAACAATATAATATATAATAATATAACAATAATATAACAATATAATATATAACAATATAACAATAATATAACAATATAATATATAACAATATAACAATAATATAACAAGATAATATATAACAATATAACATAAATACAATAATGTATTTTCAAAATTATTTTTCTATCCGACGAACACTCAGTGTAAAAAAATAGTAATAATCGTGTTTCACATGCTTTCTGAAGGTATTGGAAAAGTGACACCATGAAACGTGCAGTATTTCCCGGCAGATCTAGTAGGAAGATTATTAATTCGTTCCGGGTTGATTTGTTACTTGCGAACAGCGTATCCGTTTCCCGTCAATATTTAATATTTGGATTGCCAGCGCGAGTCCTAGAATTTAAATTCATCAAAGCGTATCGGTGCACACGTCGCACGACAAGCATACCGACACATGCTGTAGAGATTATCGTATTAAGCACATGGAACTGGGTTGAGGGGTTAACGCCATGTGCGCAACACGGAATGCTCGAGCTATATCCGACAGTTAACAGGAAGACACTTTAGCGATAGATAATACGCTCGCGATTTATGAAAAATAACTTTTTGGATTTCAATTGTTCACGTGTCGCTGAATTATGCATGATAAATTACGCATGATAAACGTAATATTTGTCATCAATTATTTAATTATGCATGGTATCAAGTCATTTAATTAGGCATTAAGAATGATAAATATAATTTGTCATCATAGTATCCTATTATTTAATTATGCATTACGAATGATGAATATAATTTGTCATCACGGTATTCTATTATTTAATTATGCGTTAAGAATGATAAATATAATTTGTCATCACGGTATTCTATTATTTAATTATGCATTAAGAATGATAAATATAATTTGTCATCATGGTATCCTATTATTTAATTATGCATTAAGAATGATAAATATAATTTGTCATCATGGTATCCTATTATTTAATTATGCATTACAAAAGATAAATATAATTTGTCATCACGGTATTCTATTATTTAATTATGCATTAAGAATGATAAACATAATTTATCATCACAATATCCTATTATTTAATTATGCTTTAAGAATGATAAACATAATTTGTCATCACAGTATCCTATTATTTAATTATGCATTAAGAATGATAAATATAATTTGTCATCACAATATCCTATTATTTAATTATGCATTAAGAATGATGGACATAATTTCTCATCACAGTATCCTGTCATTTAATTATGCATTACGATTGATAAATACAATTTGTCATCACAGTAACCTATTATTTAATTACGCATTACGATTGATAAACATAATTTCTCATCACAGTATCCTATTACTTAATTAATCATTACGAATGATAATTCTAATTTGTCATCATAGTATCCTATTATTTAACAATGCATTGAGAATAATGAACATAATTTAACCATCACAGTATCCCATTACTTAATTACGCGCTGCGAACGATAAACATAATTTGTCATCACAGTACCCGCCAATCATCATTGCCAACTTAGCTGTGCGCTCAATTTTGCGAGTAACTATACCCGGTGATCCATCGAATAACAAATTCACGGTACTTAGATCATGCGATTCTGTTCGCATGCGTCCGATCGCACGCGTCCGACGCTTATTACAAAATATCATCAGCGCGTGGACGTTGCGCCTAATCGCAAACGACGAACTCATATCCAGCCGTTTACTTCCGTCGCTTATAGGAAATCCTGTTACGAAGACGCTCGGCACGTGAATCGCGAGCGTCCCGACGCGTCTCGACGCAACGTCGACGACGCGTTCGTTCCTCGTCGTCCCGACGTGTTTCGACGGTGCGCGACGCAGCGCTTCAAGTCCGAGGTCACGTTTTCCACATGGTCGATTTCTCCGCGAGCGTGTTAGCTGGCACAGAAACGACGCGCCACGGTGCACAACAGATTGATACACGGCGCATCGTTGCACGGGCGACTCGTGTGACGTACGGCTTGAATGATTCGCCGTGAGGCGAATTGCCATTCATGCCGCGCCACGAACTACGCCCGCGCTATCTGCGAGAGATACGAACGTGGCTCGTAAATAGATAGCCTCCTTACCACCTTGACCGTATATCCAAGAGATTTCGCGTCCCCGTTCAGGACGCCCACGCGTACCCTCGGCCCCGCTTTCGGCGTCGCCCGACCCTGTTCTTTTGTGGTCGGACGACGATCATTTTCTCTCCGCTCTTTATTACGTACCTTTTCTTTTTTTTCTTTCTTTTTGTTTGCCGAAACCACCTTTATCGCGCACTTAATTCCCGCGCATTGTTCGAGCAATTGTTACACTCGGGGGTTACTCCGCGCGGTAAACCGGCGGACTCGAAGAGAAATCAGTTTTCACTACTTCTCGAAGTACGAGAAGAAGGATAATACGTGTATGCGTGCGAAGGTGTGACCGTGTGGATTCGTATTGCGAAATATATTGGCGCACTGTTACTTCACCGACAATTATTTCATCGACGGTCGTTTCACCGACGCGATTTCAACGACGCCGCATTTCGACGACAGTGTTCATTCACCGACACTTGCGTTGCACGCCCGGCAATCATATTTTTCACCGACGCGTTTGTTGAATCACCACCGACGATCGCTTCACCGACGCGAAGTTTCGTCGACGGTCGTTTCACGACGCCGAATTTCGTCGATAAGTTTTACTTGTTATTGTCGTTTCGTTGGTAAACTGCAATTAAAACGACGTCGGGGATCATTATGTTGTGTTCGTAGTTTTATTTTATTCATACTGTTGATATTCGTATTATTATATTCGTACTACTATTATTAAATATTGTTATATTCATGTTACTATTATTATATATTGTTATTAATACTATTATATTCATATTACTATTATTATATATTATTATTAATATTATTACATTGATATTACTATTATTATATATGGTTATTAATATTATATTATTATATTCATATTACTATTATTATATATTGTTATTAATATTATTATATTCATATTACTATTATTATATATTATTATTAATATTATTACATTGATATTACTATTATTATATATGGTTATTAATATTATATTATTATATTCATATTACTATTATTATATATTGTTATTAATATTATTATATTCATATTACTATTATTATATATGATTATTAATATTATGATATTCATATTACTATTATTATATATGGTTATTAATATTATTATATTCATATTACTATTATTATATATTATTATTAATATTATTACATTCATATTATTATTACTATATATGGTTATTAATATTATTATATTCATATTACTCTATTATTATACATTATTATTAATATTATTATATTCATATTACTATTATTATACACTATTATTAATATTATTATATTCATATTACTATTATTACATATTGTTATTAATATTATCAATATTCATATCACTATAAATTTTATTATTGTCAGTGATTTCAACGGATCCCGTGAAATATTTTCAGAATGGCCCATTCGAATATCTTGCAAATCGTTAATGATATTGAAAAATATTTCAGATAAAAGTCGAATGTTTTCAGAGGGTGCATAATTTCATGTTAGTCAGCTTTTATTTCGTTAAATGGAATCGCATATATTTTGTTGCACCAATCGTTGCAGCTCGTTATTTTCTCCGCGAAAGTACCAAATCCTTGATAAAACCAGAAAAGAAAAAAAAAAGAAAAATGTCCCTTTCAAACGATGTCCCTTCCGCAGCAGCTCTCTCTCTCCTGCCAATCAGAAGCACTTGTAATAAAGCGGTTCGGCAGCTTATTCGCCACAGCGGGGCATCGCGGTTGAATTAGTCTACGTTAAAGTTCATCTCCGGTGTCGGTTTGGAAGAGGAGGTCGTCTAGGTAACACGCGTGTCGAGCTATCGTCGGAAATCGACATTCGGAAATAACCGGCACCCTATCTTCCGAACTTTTCCAATCATACCTGTGCAGAACTTGGCCCGGGAACGTGGAAAAAGGAGAACGGAGCCGGGCCGTAATGAAAGTTCACCAGGGAGAACTTCCGTCGGGGAACTTTCCCCCGGGGGTTGGTCCGTTTGCGCGTCTCCTCTGGGAGGTCCCGTTGACCCTGGAACAATACCGGGCACCGGTTGATTTATTTCGCCGGCCTGATTAACGCTTCGCGGAAATATATTTTGCTGTCGGGCGCAGCGCCCGGCCCGTTGGAATTTTTACCTCGTAATGAATAGTCGCAGGAAACGCTACGTGAAACCACTCTGACAAGTATCCCCTTTTCTATGCGGTCCAGGTGAGCAGCCAGGACGACGCCGACTCTTGAAATTCCTCGCGGAATATAAAACTTTCCTGCCGCGCCGTCCGTCTCGCGCGTTTTCACGGCCTCCGAAACCCTATTAACTCGCGCGCGTGGTACACAATGAACTTTATTTATGTACGGGCAGTCGCGATGGAAATTGCCGGCGACGTTCAATTTATTAATTGGTAGAGAGAAGATCGTTCGTTATTCTACAGCGATTCGCGCTCAGTTTTAATTCTACACTCTTGCGTTCGCCGCTTGTCCCATGATTCAACGTTTCAATCTCGCGTAGAAACGCGTGACGAAGCGACGGCCTACGTCTGAATATTATATCCGTTTAATGTGCATTAGTGAAGTAAATTCGTGACTCAATCACGCGTCATACTTTCATTCAAATCCACTCTAAATCCACGGACAGAGACGAGTAACATAATACATCGCGATACTACTTTTATTAGTACTATTTATATGTGATTTATGAAGTTTATCGAGATCCTTCCATCTAAACCAGGGCTGAGCCGGCTCAGCTATACCGAAGCTGCGTTGCAGCTTATACTAGCGATGTTAGTTAGCGAAACCAGTACGAGGGGAGCGTGCTGTGAAAAACCCTTCCATCACCTATGGTGGGGATCATCTGGAAGGTGGACTGTCCTTTTCAGGAGACAACCCACTTAGCCACTGCTCCACTGTGCAAGCCTCGCTTGGAGGTGAGTGGAGCAGTGTTTCCAGCGGGGGCCACGGGGAGGCGGGGTTGTCAGCATATGCACAGGCATATGTTCAGTTCCTTGCAGGCTCATGCGAAAGTGCAATACATGAGTAATTACGGCCGATTCGGCTCATCTTGATCTAAACCAGGGCTCGGGATTAACCGGCACGCAGCATCCGGAGCGCGAGGGCCACGCCTCCAGGCTCCCGCCGCGCGAGGGCCACGCCTCCTGGCTCCCGCCGCATGTCTCGCTGCCCGTGACCGCCCAATTCGGCTCGGAGCACCTCAGACGCGAGTGCCGGTTGCCCTATGCGGCTTTATGGCGTGCCCGCACACTGGAAAGTCAACGAAATAGAAATCCCCAAGGAAGAGTTTAACCGTTCGATCAAAACCAACAAATCCGTCCAAACGATTTCAGATTCATCATTTTATAATGATCGAGATTCTCAAGATTCTCTCGCGAATAATTACTGGGCACAATATATTCATTTCGATTCATTTTGCAATGGAATCGTGCAATTTCCAGACGAACGTGGTCTTATTATTTTTATGAGACAATACATGCTCAGTTTCAGTGCTCGGTTGGTCCAGTATTAAATCAGGGTTACCGTCTGACCTCTTTCCGGAGGACACGTCCTCCTGCCCTTTAATAATCTTGGGAAATGTCCCCGTTTTTCTACTGCCCATTTTAGGAGAAAGCGTCCTATATTTTAATGGGAGATTTTACGAGAGCAGCGAAAAATGGTCTCGCGGCAGCATTGTATAACTCGCGTGGCAGTTCGGTGTTTCTGTTGACATCGCTGAAATAACACGTCATTGTTTGTCTTGTTGTAAATAACCGTAACTCGACATACTGTCGTTCTTACAAATTGTGGCAAACGTCGCTACATTTTTGTACCATTGTCTTTTTTTCGACATCCGACTTCCTGCAGAAATAAATACAATGTGTAATGAACGAAATTACAGTGTATGAAACATAAGTGAATAGGCAAGTCCATTTGTTCATTGTAACTATTTATAAAATTCGCTGTGTTTGTTCATTGTGAGTTAATGACTACGGTTTACTATCAATTGTGAATGTGATGTAAATGGCAACATTGAAATTATCAATGAAATATCTAAAAGATACGTTTCTATGAACAAAAACGAAAAAATGTTGCAATGGTATATAAATTCGATGTTGAAATATCATATAATTTATAATATATTTAGTTCTGCAATAGAAAAATACTTTTCAATACGCTTGGATAAATATATAATAAATAAATATTACTAAATAAATTAACAAATAAATTTTGTAATAGAAAAATACTTTTCAATACGCTTGAATAAATATATAATAAATAAATATTAAATAAATAAATAAATTATTAACAAATAAATACATAATAAATAAATATTAACAAATAAATACATAATAAATAAATAAATATGTAATAAAATAAATACAGTAAATTCTCCCTGATTGACGCTCAGAGTACACAAAAAAATAGACAATTTGGGGAGAGGAGATGCGATTATTCGAGCCTCGCGGCTCATTATTCTAATTGTTGACAAGCGTTCACTACAAAAACAAGCCGCGAGGCTCGGATAATCGCATCTCCACTCGCCAAATTGCCCATTTTTGTGCACGCAATCGGAGCACGAATTAGGGAGAAATTACTGCATCCTCGAATGCTTGCGGATTCGCCGAGCATTATCGAGCACGCCCGTGTCATCTGCGGCCATTAATGTTCGTAAACACGTTTGACCATGGAGGAAGATGATGCCCGCAGCCGGACTGCGACGAATTTTGCAATTTCATTGTCTGGTTATCGACAGACGGGGCCAGCGGGGTCGCGATTAGAGACGTTTCTCGATAACAGAGGCGACGCGGCCCACTTCGGAAACTTGGTCGTCGCGATAGAGTTGCCACGGTCCACATAAACAATAGAAACCGATGAGAACTAGCGTTGTGTCAACTGACACAGCGGGCTTAAACTCTTCCGAACGAACCACTGGCCGGAACAACGGGGACTGATGATAGTGTCTCTGACTGATACGGCCGCGTGTTCTGTTCCACTTGATCGCTGTTGACTCCGGCAAATACATATAGTAATGTCTCCCTAATTGACGCTCAGACTGTCCACGAAAATGGACAATTTGGAAAGAAGAGATACGATTGTTCGAGCCTTGTGGCTCGTTTTTTATGATTAACGATTGTTAACAATTATAAGAGCGAGCTGCAGGGCTCGAATAATCGTGTCTCTGCTTCCGAAAATGTCCATTTTCGTGCGCAATCTCAACGCGAATTAGGGAGAACTTATTGTATAAGACTCGATCGCGGGGCTTTGCGCGGAAATTAATTATTTCCGTGAGGGTTAAATAATAGAAAAAAACTCTTTCTTAAACAATTTAGAGCTGAGCGTCGATTAGGGAGAATTTACTGTACAGTAATGTCTCTCTAATTGACGCTCAGATTGTCCAGAAAAATGGACATTTTGGGAAAAGGAGATACGATTATTCGAACATTACGGCTCGTTTTTATAGTTACGGATTGTCAACGATTATAAAAAGACGAGCTACAAGGCTCGAATAATCGTATCTCCTCTTCCGAAATTGTCCATTTTCGTGCCCAATCTCAGCGCGAATTAGGGAGAAATTATTGTATAAGACTAGATCGCGGGGCTTCGCGCGGAAATTAATCGTTTTTGAGGGTTAAATAATAGAAAAAACTCTTTCTTAAACAATTTAGAGCTGAGCGTCGATTAGGGAGAATTTACTGTACAGTAATGTCTCTCTAATTGACGCTCAGATTGTTCAGAAAAATGGACAATTTGGGAAAAGGAGATACCATTATTCGAACATTGCGGCTAGTTTTTATAGTTACGAATTGTCAACGGTTATAAAAAGACGAGCTACAAGGCTCGAATAATCGTATCTCCTCTTCCGAAAATGTCCATTTTCGTGCGCAATCTCAGCGCGAATTAGGGAGAAATTATTGTATAAGACTCGACCGCGGGGCTTCGCGCGGAAATTAATCGTTTCTATGAGGGTTAAATAATAGAAAAAACTCTTTCTTAAACAATTTAGAGCTGAGCGTCAATTAGGGAGAATTTACTGTACAGTAATGTCCCTCTAATTGTCCACAAAATGGACAATTTGGGAAGATGAAGATACGATTATTCGAGCCTTGCGGTTTATTTTTATAGTTACGAATTGTCAACGGTTATAAAAAGACGAGCTACAAGGCTCGAATAATCGTATCTCCTCTTCCGAAATTGTCCATTTTCCTGCGCAATCTCAGCGCGAATTAGGGAGAAATTATTGTATAAGACTCGACCGCGGGGCTTCGCGCGGAAATTAATCGTTTCTATGAGGGTTAAATAATAGAAAAAACTCTTTCTTAAACAATTTAGAGCTGAGCGTCGATTAGGGAGAATTTACTGTACAGTAATGTCCCTCTAATTGTCCACAAAATGGACAATTTGGGAAGATGAAGATACGATTATTCGAGCCTTGCGGTTTATTTTTATAGTTACGAATTGTCAACGGTTATAAAAAGACGAACTACAAGGCTCGAATAATCGTATCTCCTCTTTCCAAATTGTCCATTTTTGTGCACAATCTCAGCGCGAATTAGGGAGACATTGCTGTATCCGTAAATTGTAGAACATTTAGAAATTGCGTCTGCCGCGTTCGATGCCGGCGAAACGACTCGGCGGATCAGCAGTTTATTCGTTGGAGAAGCGTATTAACTAGGAGCTCTGGTTTTGAACGCGTGTTGGTGACACAGTTGTGCGCGTGTTCCCCACGTGCAGTTAATATATTTGTGTTTTAATGCGTGTGCACATTTTCGGTGAAATAATACGGGACATTTTGACCGAGTACGACAAACGCAGCGTCGTTGCGTTCCCTGAGAAGGAGAGCGCGCAAGAACGGGTTAAATACAATTGAATTTTCTTTTCCTCGTAAGACTTTATTAACGACGAAGAATTCGTTGAATGTTTCACGCAGAAATTGGATTACGCAGTTGTGAAAGAAGCCGTAGGGGTTAATAGGCTTCTCGGTGACTGAGCTCTATGTAATGCAAACTCGAGGATTTTCTTTTAAATAATTATCTGAGAAGCAGTTATGGCATGCTGTTGATTCAAACGATTTCAAACGATTCGTTGAATTGTGAGCGAAAATGTTATCAATTATGGACGATCTTTTAGTAATGTCTTTTACGAAAAATATTCTCTGAATTTACAATTCGAATTTCTATGAAATAAAGAGATATTTCGTTTGAATATTCTTCGTCGTAAAACTGAGAAATAGAGTGAATGTTGAAATATTATTTTATTTAAATAACCAGTGGCCATTAAATAATAGGAAGAGAAGAATGTATTACGATCCATTATCGGTGGACTGCGGATTTTTACGCGGAATAAAAATTATCAAAGATATTTCTTAGAGATATCAGTAACAATATTGTTAAATTCTACCAGCGTCTTTTTAGTAATTTTTATATCATAAGTACATAAAATCCGCAATCTAATTATCAGTGATATCCGAGGGATAATCTTAATCACCGATTGCTGTTATCAATACTCTATATTAAATACTTATTAAATACTCTAATTTATTCCTCTGGATCTTTAGTGATAATTGATCGCTTCAAAGTTTGAATAAAATTTGGGAGATATAACGAGAGTAAAGGATTACTATAAGCAGGAAGAGAAACGTATGTGCACGTAATACAAAACGATAAGAAAATGTTTCCGCATGCTATTAATGAGTGATTATCAATATCGAGAAAATGATAATCTCGATGTACGTACCAAGATATCGTAGCAGAGTTGTGAAATGATCGAAAAAAGTGATAGTATAAATTGAGTTTACCTTTCTTATAGTGTGCTGGTACCTTCATTAAGCCCGAGCATTTTACGGTAGCCAGTAAATCAGTTATGCATTTTTATAGCTCCATACTTACCTTCGCTTCAGCTCTGCAATTAATCGTTATGGCTCGAAACGCTGGCGAGCGTCTTCGATAATAAGCGAATCTGTAAGTAATAAATTGAAAAATAGACCACTCGGGCGGTACAATTAAACACTGTACTTAGCCGATTCGCCTTTTTGCATATCTTTATCCTTCTCGATTAAACGAAAAAATATAAAAGTAATATTCCAAATAATTTAGGCAGTTGTTTAGAAATCGTTTTCGAGATTCTTAAAGATGTATAGCGAAAAATTTTATTTATCGTGTTAGTATTATATTTATGTAATTATATG
Source organism: Megalopta genalis (assembly GCF_051020955.1). Taxonomy (NCBI): domain Eukaryota; kingdom Metazoa; phylum Arthropoda; class Insecta; order Hymenoptera; family Halictidae; genus Megalopta; species Megalopta genalis. The sequence continues at coordinate 2,361,957 of NC_135018.1, forward strand.
TTATATTATATATTGTAATAATATGTATATTAATAATATGTTATTATATATGATATTATATATTATAATATTAATAATATATTATTATGCATAATATTATATATTATAATATCAATAATATATTATTATGTATGATATTGTATATTATAATACCAATAATATTTTATTATATATAATATTATACATTATAATATTAATAATATATTGTTATATATGATATTATATATTATAATACCAATAATATATTATTATATATAATATTATATATTATAATACCAATAATATTTTATTATATATAATATTATGTATTATAATATCAATAATATATTATTATATATGATATTAGATATTATAATACCAATAATATATTATTATATATGATATTATATATTATAATACCAATAATATATTATTATATATAATATTATATATTATAATACCAATAATATTTTATTATATATAATATTATATATTATAATATCAATAATATATTATTATATATGATATTAGATATTATAATACCAATAATATATTATTATATATGATATTATATATTATAATACCAATAATATATTATTATATATAATATTATATATTATAATATTAATAATATATTATTATATATGACATCATGCATTATAATACCAATAATATTTTATTATATATAATATTATATATTATAATATTAATAATATATTATTATATATGACATCATGCATTATAATACCAATAATATTTTATTATATATAATATTATATATTATAATATTAATAATATATTATTATATATGACATTATGCATTATAATACCAATAATATTTTATTATATATAATATATTATATATTATAATATTAATGATATATTATTATACATATATTATTACATGTATCGTTAACAATTTAAATAGCCAATGGCCAAAATACTATCACTTCTCCACGACGAGTACACTCGTCGAACGCAGCTAACTGTTTAAACGACACCTCGAAATATCCGATTTCCGGGGAACACTTTCACGGTACAGTGAAACACTTAGGCCACCGAAGATTCTGCGCGACGCGACGGTAAGGCCAAGCCCTGAAAAGACCTTGGTGGCCTAGTTCTCGAACTCGCGACAGCGCGCCGAACACTTTATTCGATTTTGGTCTGCCTCGTTTCCACACGCCCCGGGAAAATGTAGTCGAAGTAGTTCGATACAAAGACAATATTGGTCTTCATTTAACAATGAATATTGTCGGCGTCGCTGCCGCCACGCTGATAGTCGCCGCGGCCCTCGTACCGAGTTATAACAAGATTTTATATATAGATCACACCCAGAAACCAAAAGATAATATCCGGGAAAGTGTGTGCAACGAAATTTCTGAAGGAACCACGTGTACGGAGCTCGGAGCTTCGTGTTAACTTCCTTTGCCGTAAGCACCGTAAACAATGCCCAATTTTCTAACAACAGAATCGTCGTTTCTGCGCGATGTGTGCAACGTTACAACGTCGATCGATCATTTAATTTGTTAAAAAAACCACTTGCTCGCTGGCTTTTAATCTCTTTTTCGGCACAGAGAATGATAGGTGTTTTTTTTTCTTGTCGCACGCTCATGCTTGGTGATATCATGCTTGCTCTGTTTCCAAGTATCGCAGCTTTTATTTAGTAATTTTCTGTCTTTTAGGTTGAATTGCAACAAATATAATATACTCTTTGTTGAAAATTTAAATTAAAATCTCCATTCGCGAACAACCTTCGAGACAGAAAGATCTCAGATCTGTGGAAATTGATCGACGAAGCGTTGGCAATTAAACTAAGATAACGTTTCAATCATTGCAACGAAAATGCCTAAACAGTTAGCTCTATTATGAATCATTATTACCGATAATCTCGTAATTGGTGCGCCATTAAAGACCGATTCGAAACAGTCGTTTCCTCGAGCTCTATCTCTGTATTTGCAATCCAGGCCGAGATAGACTCGTTTAAAATCGCTATTAATTACCGTGGAAGAAAATCGAGCCAGATGTTTCGTAATCGGAATTTGTTTTTCCCGGAAACGGCGCGGAGGATTTTACAGGAACATTGATTTCTGGAAACATTTTAATTGCACCGCGAGCTGCAACGGAGAGCGGTTTAATTAGTTTCTCTTCCGTATTTGCGTTTTATTTCGTTTGAACATACAGTGGCGAACGAAATCGAGCCAAAGCCGAGCAACGTTGTAGATAACAACGAATTATTTATGCATTGCAGCAACGAATGAAAAGAATCTGTCGCATAATTCACGATTGTTCCACTGGAATTAGCGGGCAACAATTTTGTTCGACATTTGTTACTCATTAATATATCTTTATTCATATATATTTATTCGTTAATATATATTTATTCGTTAATATATATGTGTGTTCATAATTTATTCGCGAGTCGGAAGCCACAACGATTTTCTTTCATTAATATACACAGTAATGTGTCTCTAATTGACGCTCAGATTGCGCACAAAAATGGACAATTTGGAAAGAGGAGATACGATTATTCGACCCTTGACATAACCTTGACAATTCGTAGCTATAAAAATGAATCGCAAGGCTCGAATAATCGCGTCTCCTCTTCCCAAATTGTCCATTTCTGTAGACAATCTGAGCGTCAATTAGAGAGACATTACTGTACAGTAAATTCTCCCTAATTGACGCTCAGCTCTAAATTGTTTAAGAAAGAGTTTCTTTTTCTATTATTCAACCCTCACAGAAATAATTAATTTCCGCGCGAAGCCCCGCGATCGAGTCTAGTACAATAATGTCTCCCTAATTCGCGCTGAGATTGCGCACGAAAATGGACAATTTCGGAAGGGGGGACACGATTATTCGAGCCTTGTAGCTCATCTTTTTATAATCGTTGACAATTCGTAACTATAAAAACTAGCCGCAATGTTCGAATAATGGTATCTCCTTTTCCCAAATTGTCCATTTTTCTGAACAATCTGAGCGTCAATTAGAGAGACATTACTGTACAGCAAATTCTCCCTAATTGACGCTCAGCTCTAAATTGTTTAAGAAAGAGTTTCTTTTTCTATTATTTAACTCTCACAGAAATAATTAATTTCCGCGCGAAGCCCCGCGATCGAGTCTTATACAATAATTGTTCCCTAATTCGCGCTGAGATTGCGCACAAAATGGACATTTTCGGAAGAAGAGACACGATTATTCGAGCCCTGCAGCTCGTCTTTTTATAACCGTTGACAATTCGTAACTATAAAAACTAGCCGCAATGTTCGAATAATGGTATCTCCTTTTCCCAAATTGTCCATTTTTCTGGACAATCTGAGCGTCAATTAGAGAGACATTACTGTAGGACTGAAAATCATTGCGGCTTTCGACGTATAAATAAATTCGAAATAGACGTTCAAAGAGTGGGAATACGCGTATTTATACATTTTTCTACGCTATTTATGCAAACATTTACCACGCAGACCGATCCTCCGTTAAGAGCAAGCTTTCATAAGCGCCGTTTTCCTACGTTTTTTAAAAAGGTTTATCAGATGCTCCAGCTCCGTTTCGATTTATTTTATTCGAAGTTCCGCGGTATTTCTGCGCCGGATGCGTCTGGTGGGCGGCCGCGCGACGTTCAAAGTAAATAATTTGGACGACATTATTGCCGCAAGGAGGACTCTCGTTATCGATATTTTCGTGGTTTGACGTGTAGAGCGAGGTCTGCTAGCGAAAGAGCCCGGCAAAGGAAGCGAATAGAAAACGGTGACGCGCCGCTTAAAGAGCACAATAATAACTGTAAGTAGTGGAGCGTGCGAGCCTGCCACAATTTAGCCCGATAAAGATGCTCTTATGAGGCGGCATAAAACGTCGAAACGATCCTGTGATCGTAGTTAGTTTACGTTACAACGGTTCCGGCTGGCATTCGTGTCATAACGCCGAGGCGATCTTCGCTTCGGATGGCTGGAACGAAGATGAACAAAGAAAGAAGAAAAAAAAACGAACGTAACACCGAGGACTTAAAGCTTTAACCCCCTCGCGCGCAGCATTTTTTACCGCCCGCGCATTTCGGTAAAGCTCCATTTTTTTTATTTCTATTCAAAGTTCGAAGTAAACCGGGAACTTTAATTTCCGGCCGGCCGTTTCGGCCCTTATTGCGCTGCTTTCATTTTAAGCGCGGAATAAAATAGCAAAGTAGATCAAGAAATATGAAGTTGCGTAGAAATTATGGTCGAAATTGCTGCACCGCCCCGCCGGCGGACTTTTACCGAAGTTATGGTCGCCCCGTCGTTTACGCGAAAGTTTCGCCCCGCGGCGCCGGCCGAAGTATGCGAATCGCGCGATCCACTTTTAATCATTTGCCGGCGAAGATTTACCCGCGGATTGTCAATGTTTTTAACGCGTTGGTCGGTCGAAGTTAACGCCAAATAGTTTTCGCAAGAGCAGAATGTAACGATTTAACGGGGTGTTCCAGCGTGAATCGCGATTTTGTTGGAACTTTCTCTGATATTCTTTTCTTTTTCGCGAAGAAACTGAATCGACTTTTGCACTCGAATTTACAGAGATTTATTTATACAGTAACGTTTAAGAATTTATTGGATTAAAAACATTTTAGCGGTTTTTACTTCGGCTGGCCTTCGGTTTTATGAACACGAAGCATGCAAAACCTTATCCTATCAGCTTAATTGGTTGCAGTTACTCGTTAAGGGTATTAATTAATTAATTATTTTTCAAAGTTAACCTCAAATAGTTTTTGCAAGAGCAAAATGTAACGATTTAACGGAGTGTTCCAGCGTGAATCGCGATTTTGTTGGAACTTTCTCTGATATTCTTTTCTTTTTCGCGAAGAAACTGAATCGGCTTTTGCACTCGAATTTACAAAGATTTATTTATACAGTAACGTTTAAGAATTTATTGGATTAAAAACATTTTAGCGGTTTTTACTTCGGCTGGCCTTCGGTTTTATGAACACGAAGCATGCAAAACCTTATCCTATCAGCTTAATTAGTTGCAGTTAATCGTTAAGGGTATTAATTAATTAATTATTTTTCAAAGGTAACCTCAAATAGTTTTTGCAAGAGCAAAATGTAACGATTTAACGGAGTGTTCCAGCGTGAATCCCGATTTTGTTGGAACTTTCTCCGGGATTTTTTTCTTTTTTGCGAAGAAACTGCGTCGGCTTTTGCACTCGAATTCACAGAGATTTATTTACACAGTAACGTTTAAAAACTTCTTGGATTAAAAACATTTTACCGGCTTTTACTCCGGCTGGCCTTCGGTTTTATGAACACGAAGCATGCAAAACCTTATCCTGTCAGCTTAATTAGTTGCAATTAATCGTTTAGGGTACTTTCATTTCGAATGAGAACATTGTTTCAGCGTCTCGGGGGTCTAAATTGTTTAATATGTTTATTAACGCTCCTATACAGTACGTCATTCGGTTTTTACGTTTGAAAGAGCTATGAAATTATGAAACGTGCCAGGGCGCGCGAAGCAATTACACTATGATGGGGAAAGTCCGGGTCTGATTAGATCTGCGCCACAGGGATGTGCGTATCGAAATTGTTAACACGTAACACGATTATTATTTAACACTTCGTTGGCAATGTCCTTATAAAACCATAGAACAAACATATTTGAATTCCGGACACACCGTGATGATGAAATGATCGTTCGACGATGAAATGCCAAATTTGTTGAAATCATCCGGTCAAATATTCGAATGTATTGCAATAAAATTAAATATAAGTTGGTAAATACTGGTAAAAAATTAGTGTCACTCGACGTGTTATCAGAAGTTTTCGCAAGATAAATAGAGAGAATCGAGCGCGATCGGAGAGTGAAAATTAGAAAAATTTGTTGTTGTTCGATCGGGAACAGGTTTTCGAACGTTGCAGGGAAAATGGCGGCCCGGTTGCACGCCGAATATCATTTTAATCTATCAAAGGGATACTCGTTACGCAACTTTTCTGGGGGGGGGGGGGGCAGTTAGAATGCAAAAGAGCCTAAGTTCTCTTTGACGGAAAACTTCGTGGACATTAGTATGCTCGTTTAATCTTCCCGTCTATTGTGGTAATATTGTAATAATGATGAGCACAGAACGTCTTTGAAAGTCTTCCTTGATAAGAAAATCTGATCCGGAGCAGCAGAAAACGAAGACGAAGACGACCACGAAGAAGAAGAAGAAGAAGAAGAAACGGAAAGAAACAACTCCTACGCGTATTACGTTTTACGAAGTAATGAAACGTGAACTCGTAATTTGACCCCCCCGACCTGTCTTCCGAACTTAATAACGCCTTGGTAAAAGTACGATAGCTTTTTGATTATGTTCCCTCTTCCCCTTGTTGCATAACCGCCGCGATTCTCTCGATTCTGTTTCGACCAAGACTGGCTTTCTTGCGTGCTTTCTTTCAAGAATTGGCATCGAATCTGAAGATCGATTGGTCGTATACGAGTAAAAGATATTTAACGCTGGATCTACGGAACCCGCGTCAAAATGGCGGGTCACACTAATTTTTTAATTTACGATTATTATACGTTTATGAGATATTTTATTCAATTTATATGTTACTTACGGCGAATGTTACACAATAACACTTGTCAAAGATCAGAACATATGTCTTTCAAATTGTTACTTTCATAAACTAATGTGAAGCAGCTGTTTTTTTGTGCTTTGCAAATCTAGCGTTAAAAGAATATTAATGTAGGATATATAATAAAGAATATCAATATAGAATATATAATAAAGAATATCAATATAGAATATATAATAAAGAATATATTAATATAGAATGTATAATAAAGAATATATTAATATAGAATGTATAATAAAGAATATCAATATAGAATATATAATAAAGAATATTAATATAAAATATATAATAAAGAATATTAATATAGAATGTGTAATAAAGAATATCAATATAGAATATATAATAACGAATATTAATATAGAATATATATATATAATAAAGAATATTAATATTAATATTACTGTATCTGACAATAAATCGATCAATTTATACAGGGTGTCCCAAAATTATTGTACAAGCGAGAAATGAGGAGTTCCTCAGGTCATTTGAAGTAACTTTTTCCTTAGCGAAACTGTATCACTGTATATCTGACAAAACCTATTTAGTCCAGGTTTCCTCGCAAGGATTCGAAAACTAGTTATTAACCCTTCGCACTCGAAGCCACTTCAACTGTGAATCTAAAACAATTTTTTTGGTTTACAGTATTTCCATTTTGTATGCTAAAGTGCACCTTATGCACATGCAATGGTGCCCCGAGATTTCATACAACACTTTTTACACTTTTAGCAATTCTTTGAAATCTAAACTTTGGTAATATAAAAATCACCTCGGAACAATCGTGATGTAACAATTTTAGCGGCGCCTCAGAGTCACCATACGAGTGCAAAGGATTAAATGCTACGTGATATATGAACGTAATACTTCTCTTCAAGAGTACTTCTTTATTTCGCGCACTCACTCGGGAGCACGGCGTCAGAAGGACAGGTGGACCGTGTATTTTTCAGCCTGTAGATCGACGCGAAATCCTTGGAACACCTTTGATCAAGTCCCTTGTGAAACTGCTGGAAGGCGCGAATAGGGTGCATCGGCGTCGGTCCAGGACGTCTAAGGACACGGCAACGTCGTCGCGAGCGAGCGAGCGAGCCTGATGCCGAAGAAGATCGCACGCGCAAACACCGTCAAAGAGACTAGCGAGCCGACGAATCAGGTCGGGTCGTTCTTATCAAACGTGAAGTACAAATATCCAGCTAATCAGGGAGGATCGTCTAAATTCGCAGCCGGTAAACTCGGCGCTCTGATTCACGGCGTATCCTCCGGGATATCCTCGGGGGAGGGAGGATGCCGGAGGAAGACGAGGCACGGGAAGGAAACGGCAGAGTAAACGGAAGGGATGCAGTAAATTCGAGAAACGAACGAACGATTATAGCTACGACGGTTTCTTTTAGTTATGCAAACTGGTGGACCCGTCGAGCGGGAATTTTCGCGCCGAGAAGCGTCGGGATCGGCTCGTTAAACGAAGAGAATTAGATGCACCCTGAACAGGTGCATCGTTCGTCTTACGTGAGAATTTTGCGAACCTCAAAAAATGTCGAAAATCGACCTCTCGTTTACCAGAACTTCTTGAATTCTGATGGCTTCATGCGTCCCGCGTTGCGTGTCCCATAATTATGTAAACTAATCATGTTAAATAATGTCTAATAATAACGTAAATGATAATTATGTTCAATAATTATTATGTTAAATATTGAAAGAGGCGATTCCTCAGGTGATTCGAAGTAACTTTTTCTTTTACAAAAAGTTTCTCCGAGGCTTCGTTGACGAGTTATTAACGAAAAACCGTAACCAATCGGAGAGCGAGCGCGGTCAGCGCTCTGCCCATTCGGCCAATGCCGCGTCGCGCCGGTCGTCTGACGCAGCGACAGTGGTCAAGAGGGCGGGGCGTCAGCCGTACGCGATTCGACTCATTGGTCAGTGTTTTTCGTTAATAACTCGCAAACGAAGCCGCGGATTGCATTTTCGCTAAGGAAAAGGTTGCTTGAAATGACCCGAGGAACCCATTTCCCGCTTGTACAGTAATTTCGTGTAAATCGATCGATTTGTTCGGAATCATTAGGAAATCAGTTTCGAAAGCAGAACTTGATTTATCAGACATATGATTTCCACAGAAAAGGAACTCTGTTTTCTAGTGCCAACGCAATCTTCGCAAGGTTCACAATTCCGTCGCGCGAACCTGTTGCAAGAAATCCCGCGCGCACTGTTCGCGCGAGTCTCGGAGTGTGTTTTCTCGAGCAGACGCGCGCAACTCCGGTTTTTTCGAGTTCTCATTACACGACCGAGGGCGCACGGTCGTTGATGCGCACTACGAACTTCGTCTTCACGGTGTAATTTCTTGCCCCCCCCCCTGCACCCGGGCCCGCTGAAAAATCCACGGCGTAGAACGAGAACGGCCGATTTATCGTGGGAGCCTGTTCCCATGTTTCCGGTCATTTTCAGGAGTGCTCCGAACGAGACGGAGCGCGCTCCTCTATGGATGAAATATAGAAACGAGAGAGCGCTGTTAAATAAATTGCGTGTTACACCATAAAGCAGATTGAAATCTGCCGGCGTTCCGTCAGCGATTCGGTCACCGAGCCGAAAGCATGCGTACAATCCGTCCGAAACATTCGTCTGCTTCGTTTGAAAATCTGAGTTCGGCCAGTGGAGCCAGTTACTGTTGTCAAATTGCTACGTCTTTGGTTTTTTTTACGGTTCCAATTAATTTTATATTTATGATACTTTATGATATATTCAATATTTTTGTTCATTTATTTTGTTCATTTTCCAATAAATTAATATAAAGGTGATGGTGCACCAGTGACCAATGGCAATTGGTCACCCCACAGTAACCGGCACCACGACCCTATTCGAAACGTTTCGTCCTAGATCTGGTAGAGGATTCGTCGATAAGGTTATCAATAGACTATTGGTCATAGATAGAGAGAGAGAGAGAGAGGAGAGAGCGAGGAGAGAGAGGGGGGAGAAAGAGTGAAAGTTAGTTAGAGAGGCTACTCGAGTAACCGACAGAGAAAAAGAGGGAGAGAGTATTACCAGCTGGCTACTCGAGAGAGAGAGAGAGAGAGAGAGAAGAGAGTATTACCAGCTGGCTACTCGAGAGAAAGAAAGAGAGAGAGAGAGAGTATTACCAGCTGGCTACTCGAAAGAGAGAGAGAGAGAGAGAGAGAGAATTACCAGCTGGCTACTCGAGAGAGAGAGAGAGAGAGAAGAGAGTATTACCAGCTGGCTACTCGAGAGAAAGAAAGAGAGAGAGAGAGAGAGAGAGAGAGAGAGAGTATTACCAGCTGGCTACTCGAAAGAGAGAGAGAGAGAGAGAGAATTACCAGCTGGCTACTCGAGAGAGAGAGAGAGAGAGAGAGAGTATTACCAGCTGGCTACTCGAGAGAGAGAGAGAGAGAGAGAGAGAGAGAGAGAGAGAGAGAGAGGGAGATAGTAAATTACCAGCTGGCAACCCGAGCGAGAGAAATCTAAAAAACAACGGTAATACATCTGGTACAACGAAATAAATTCAATTTCGTATCATGCAGATCCTTCGGAGCTGTCGTGTTCCCTTCGAGCAGCCTTGCCACGACGAAAATGCCGGCTGGTAAAATGCTAATTACCTTCTGGAGGTTGTTTCCTGCGTGTAAAGATGCATACAACGTGGAGGGTAGCGACCCCTTTCGGCGCATGTATATTCATGCAGTTTCCTTGTCCTCCACGGTAACACGCTCTCCTTTTCGTTGCCATTTAGTATTCTGCACTTCAAGATGCACTTTGATCTTCGTTCGCAAAGACTTTGCGATAATACTTTCCTCATTATTCGTAACCTCTTTCGCGCTGTTTCTCGTTCACTCGGAAGTTCTGCACTTTTTTCCGCAATTTCTCTGCGCACGTTGCACTATAGTATGCACAATGCGCTGTTCCCGCAATGCTTTCAGCGTACGAAATGAAATCCGAGACGCATATTTACGTTTATATCAAATTAATATATGTTTATCTTTTTTATATATTTCATGCACGGCGGATCGATCGTCCAGCAAAATAAAACTTGTCCTCGTCGATTGCAACGATGACGAGTCAAGTAAAAATCTCTTCCTTTCTGCAATAATTAATCGAAATAATTTCAGCGAGTTGAAAATAATACGTGGATGATACTTAAATTTTTTAAATATTTCCATTGTCTGAATCGTCGCCAAATTTTCACCGAAAATAATCCTTTCCATTATAAATGCAGAAAATCTACCTCTGACGACGAATGATAACCGAATTGAAAATCCTACGTAATCATATACTGTGTCAATGCGGAGAACAGTGAATATGGTTTATTAACTATTCGTTTCGTTCCTGTGCTTTTCGTTAGCGCACGAAAAAGCGAACCGGCACGAGTATTTCAAACAAATGGATATTGAAACGATCTTCCTTCCATCAAATTATTTTCCTCCGCTTTCGCCACGTTCCATTCTACTCTCTGGTAACTGGATATGCCCCCGAAATTTCATTCGTTTGTTGACTAATTGAATTAATAGAATATTTCTACGAGATCCGTTTCTAACATTATTGTTCAGCATTGTTCTAACATTATTGGCTTTTCTTCGAAATATTAGGCAAAGGTGAGCTTTTATATTAATTACGAAGGCGAATTTTTTGTATGCACAGAGAATTTTTTGACGGTAAATATAAATAATAATCCGACGAGGCGAGGTTCAAAGTACAAAGGGTACGATAATTTATTAATTAAACGCCGAAGGAGATTTCTCGTGGAACGGTAAGAAAAGCAAATGATTTTCATAAATTTGTTAGTCCGAAAGTGACAGTAAATTATACGAAAACGAACATAATAAATATTCTGTTTAATTTTCATTGATTTCGTACGAGATATGTATCTTGGATTCTAAATTGCCGCGTTTCACGCAGGATCGAACAAAGATTTATTACCACGAGTAATGTCCCTCCTAATCCCAAGCAAAGCAGCCATAATACAGCTCGTCCATTAATTCATTAACGGGTCGAGGTAATTAGTTCATTAGAGAGATGGTCTTTTTTCGGATGGCGTAATAAGACTAATGCCGTGTTTCCCCGGCTATCACTAGCGTAACCGGCGTGTCCTTCGCGGAGCAAGCGGAACGAGAAGCTGACAAACTAATTAATGAAGAAGCATGGGGCAAACACCGCGATGGGAAATACGGCTGGAACATTGGTTACCTGGTTTCCTCCGTTATTAACCCTATGCCGGTGTTATCGCGCGCTAAAGTCACCATTATATGAATATTCGTTACCGTTAATAATCCGTGCGATTGAAATTTACGAACCGAGATCTTCGCGTTCGTCTTTTTTGTTTTCTCGTAAGCAAGGATATTTTATTACTGGAGCACGGATTTTGTGCAGTTGCGGCAGAGTCGAATATAGCTGAGATCTAAAATAATTGAGACATTGAAAGAATTGAAAAGCGTTTGGTACGTAATTCTCGATCTAAATTTTCAATTTTTTGCAATTGATATGCACAGGCGATTTCTATTATATATTTATTTCTATTATATCTATTAATTTCTATTCTATTCTATGCTATTATTTATACACATATTTCTATATTAATAATTCTATATATAATAGTTGCAAACTACAATAATTGAAAGATTAAAAGAATTGAAAAGCGTCGATATGTAATTCTCAATCTCAATTTTCAATTTTTTGGAATTAATGCTGACAATTTCTATTACATTCTATGCTATTATTTGTATATATATTTCTATATTAACGATTCTATATATAATAGTTGCAATCTAAAATAATTGATAGATTAAAAGAATTGGAAAGCGTCGATATGTAATTCTTAACCTCAATTTTCAATTTTTTGCAATTGATGCTGACAATTTCTATTATATCTATTAATTTCTATTATATTTATTTCTATTATATCTATTAATTTCTATTATATTCTATGCTATTATTTATACACATATTTCTATATTAATAATTCTATATATAATAGTTGTAATCTAAAATAATAGAAACCTTAAAAGAATTGAAAAGCGTCAATATGTAATTCTTAATCTCAATTTTCAATTTCTTGCAATTGATGCAGGCAATTTCTATTATATTTATTAATTTCTATTCTACTATATATAATATAGTATTCTATTAATAATATTCTATTATAATATTCTAATAATATTCTATTGTAATATTCTAATAATATTCTATTGTAATATTCTAATAATATTCTATTGTAATATTCTAATAATATTCTATTCTATGATAATATTCTAATAATATTTTATCTATTCTATCGTATATAATATAATATAATAGAAATTATACATAGAATTATTAATATAAAAAAATATACATAAATATTGATTATTCTTTAAAAATTTGTTCATAAGCAATTAAAACACTGCGTATCGTTCTCATTGTTCCATCCCAACAAGAATCCATGCTTAAGTACATAATTTGATTTGCCATATGTTTCTCCCGTCTTTTTTTAGTTGTACAGAAACCGAGCACCGTGACTCGTCGTCACGCATTCTATCGATTCCTGAGAAACACGTCTCGAATCGCTGTCGGCACTGCACGCGCGATTATTATTCGCGAGGGGAACCTCGAGAGCTCGGCCAGTTGAATTACGTAGTTCCTCGTTCGTCGTCGCATAATTTCCATGTTCGAGGAGCCATAAAAACGGGCCCGGAAACGGAACTCTCGCGTCCCCCCTCCGCCCCCCCCCGTCGAATTCCATTCCCCGACGGAGTGCCGTCGGTCCACGACAAATCACGTATCCGACTCTTTCCCTGCATGACTTATCAGAGGCCTCCACCCCCTCCCCCCATCCCCCCCGGTTGTCTTGCCTTTCCTAATTTCAGTCGGCGCCGCGCGAAATTGACGGCGGCTCATTACCGTTCTCACGTTCGACGAGTTCCGCGAATATCGCGACGGAATTTCGCGCGTGAACCGGAAGGACGTGCATCATCATCCGTTCTCGCCTACTCGCGCCCTTTGCTCGCCTAACTCGCACCCTTCGCTCGCCCCGCCCTCGCTGGCGAGACACATTGCTATTCAGGGATAGGCGAGAACGCTCGTTTTCTGCTCTTCGACGGTGTCCCCGCTGGTCGGATTCGTTTCCAAGTCACCAGCGCGATTCCCATGGATCGACAGCTCCTGTCAATTTGTCACTGAGCGGGCACGAAAAAATGCTACGTTCGTGTCTTATCGGGCGGGCGACGAGCTTGTTCGATGGCTGACTCGGCTGTTTTCCAAGAGACAGTTGAAATTTTTGGATCCGCGGCGATCGACCCTCGGGCTGATAGCTCGCGACAATTTCGAGCTTTTTCGCGCGATTTTGTTTAACGCGACCGCGGTCGTTAAACTACCGATCGATGAGTGGATCGGGGATTTTATGCGTTCGTGGTAAAAATGTCGAATGGAGGGGAAAAACGTCGAATGCCATGAGAGCTGATTCGTTTAAAGAATTTTAGAACGCCGTTGTATTATTTGGAATTCGTTGAAACGATTTAAAATAAAAGATAGATGTCTGCGCAGCTTTGGTATTTTCGGTAATTATTTTAGTCATTAATGCGGGCATATTTATATAATTAATATTATTTATTATTTTATATTTTTTTATAAAAATCTGTAATCTATGGGCAGGCTACCGAGCTCAAGTTTTGCTCGTGCGTATTTCGCGGACGACGATGCAACGTGGCGTAATAATTTTCCTTTATGAAGACATTTGTTTAACCCTTTAACCTACGATTTAAATCGCGACGGCTCGTGCCGCGACAAAAGTACATACACTATTCTTTAGTGCAACATGCAACGATGACCGAAAAGTAGGAAATGAAGAATTTTTAAAACTGTTTAGAAAGAATTCGCTTTTATTTAAAATGCACGAAATAATCGGTGAAGTAAGGAGACGACAGAGTAATTTTAATGAACTGATAAGAGGAAAAAATAATTTATCGTATAGTTTAGTGGAAGCAAGAGATTAAATAATTCGCTCTACGAAATTCATTTACAATTTTCACGAATAATTAAAGCATAGAGCGACCCTCTTATTACTTGCATACTATTTTTTACTCTTCTTAGACCATTAATTATTTTATTCTCTTTTTAGCTCATTAAGTTTTTTCTTCTCCCTTCGGTTCGCTTATTATTTTACGCATTTTAAACGAAAGCGTGTTTTATACACAAATTTTCCGCTCTTTTCTATCATAAGGGTGAAGGAAAATTAATATCCTTAGTAGGAACATTTTTTCAATTATATTTAAGGAGATAAATTTTGAATAGTAAAGAATGCTTCATGTTTCTTTTATTATATATATATATATATATATATTATTATATATTATATATATTTATTATACATATTCTTCATGCCTCTTTTATTATACATATACATATTGTTACGTATACAAGTATTATTGATAATAACAATTAATTGCATACTGATCGTTTTCAGAAACCTGATTTTTTCATATTTTGTTGCTAGCGAACCGAACCAATCACTTCTTTAGTCTTTCTAAAATTAATTTAGTCTTATTTTCAAATTACTTGAGTCTTCTTAAAATAATTTATTACATTTATTAATCCAACACATACTTCGCGAAATAGAATAACAAATGATTGTCCCATTCCTAAATTGTCCATTTTGTTGTACAATCTGAGCGTCAATTAGGAAGAAGAATTTACTGTAAATTTTATTCTTTATTAGAACAAAAATAATAACCATAGCACGCCATTTACAACAATGCCAACAATCTGAACAGTGAATTTCGTTTTCATTCGATCATTCGAAAAATATCGATCTTGTAGAATAAAAAAATTTCTCTAATATGCTATAAACAATTTCCATTCGACGGAAACGTTCGCGATTCCAACGTTAAAAGCAGCGTTTACATAAAATAAGAACGCGATGCCTGAATCTCGTATGTATGTAAAAGCTGTAAAACAATAAATATTGTCATGTTTGTCTGCTCTCTCTCTCTCTCTCTCTCTCTCTCGAACGGTATACAATATTATATTTCAAGCGATTTGTTCGTATTTACAATCTCGTCGGAGATATCCGGCGGATTCTGTTTGCACGGGCCGCTCTGTGCGCGCGCGGGACGTTTATACTCGTTCCGTTTTAATAATCCGAACTAAAATAATTAAAGAAAAATAAAAACCGTCGGGTGAAGGAGACGGAGGTAATGCTCGCGGAACAGAGATCCGAATAACAATTCTCGCCGTCGCTGCGTCGTCGCCGTTTTATATGTGTGTCAACAGATATATCCCGGTGCCGGCGCATGAATAATAAATGACAGAATGAAATGTCAATTCCATGAAATTGGATTCATTTCGTGGGCACACGTTGGAACGAACGCTCCCGGATTATACAAAGAAGCTTCCTCCCTCTTGATTCTTGGTTTCCGTGCCGGGGGAAAAACATACCTCTGCCCGCGATCCGGCAGCCGCGCGCGGCTTTTGGTCCGAGGCCGTTGAATGAGATCGCATTTATAATTAAGGCGAGTTAATTACGACCGCATAACCAGGTTATCGGACACCGTGATTCCCTCTGCTCTCCCGATCCTCCGTTTCTCCGCTTCTCTTTCTCTCTCTTTCTCTCTCTCTCGACGATGCCGAAGGATGCCGGTCCACCGAGCGCGTATTCATTAGCACACGTTGAGCGGATCGTTCACCGAAGAATAACCTAACCGCGTGGCGTTAAAATGAGTTCGATTTCCAGGGACGCAGGATATCGTACCGTTCGAGCAGCGCGAACAACGGCCGATAGCTTTTCTCCTGGCGCAATTAAATTACCTCGTTCGCGCTCGTAACTTCATTAATGGAATCAGCTCCCACGCTCGCCGCGAGCAATCGCCTGCTCTCGATGGATCGGCAATCGCGGGGAAAGTTGTCTCCCTCCGAGAAAAAAAAGGAGAGAAAACGAGATCGGCAATCGCCGATAAAATCTTCTTCCTAATTCGAGAAGCGCTGTTACACGACAATTCGGAGCTATCGCTGAACGATTGCTGAGCGTCGTTATCTTACTTTCGAACCGCCTCGATTTTAACAGAGATATTTTATCAGGCAGACAAATTCATTCGGCCCTGTCACTTTTTTCTCACGACGTTGTTTGCTTAACACTTTATCGACCGCTAGCCTATTTATCGGCTTTTCGATTGCCAATGTTTATCGATCGCTAGCCTATTAATCGGCTTTTCGATTGCCAATGCTTATCGACCGATAGCCTATTAATCGACTTTTAGCTATCGACGGTTTTCGCTTCTTTACTGTTTTGTTAGTAGCTGACCTCCTGTATGCTGACCTCCCCATATCCTTATGAATTGTAATTATAATAATTATTATTATTTATTATTATTTTTAAAGGAATAAGCACAACACAATGAATAGCGAAAATTTAGCCGGTACTGGGAGCAAATGCGCGCGCGACTAAGCCAGTCCTTACTGAGTGGCAGCCTCAACCACGACCGGACGATAAAGTGTTAAGTGCGACTGCAATATACCGGGCGTCCCGAAAGTGCTACCAAGGGCTGCAGACCTTGAAAGTGCTGCGGAGTCAAAATGATTGGCTTCTGATTTTTTTTTCTTGTACAGTTCACGATGCTATAAAAACGATTAGTTCATTTTGTACAACGACTGAAATACTTTCTTCTGATTTTTGCTATCACGCTCTTCCTATTACGCGTCTACTCTATGCACAAAGGATCTCACCGAGTTCAATTATTATATCAACCGCTCGCAGTCCGATGCTTGAAAAATTAACCAATTTTCGTCTATCACGGAGAGACGAGATAATGTAATAGCGACAAGATTCTAATGTCTTCTCTTCACTTTGTTTCCCACGCTTCGACGTTTCACTACCAAATCCGATCTTTCGTTTAGTTTTATTTGAACAGTCCAGTTACGGTAATGTCTCTCTAATTGACGCTCAGATTGTCCACGAAAGTGGACAATTTTGGAAGAGGAGACACGATTATTCGAGCCTTGTGACTCGTTTTGTACGATTATCGATTGTCAACAACTACGAAAGGAGCTGCGTAATAATAATCGTATCTCCAACTTCCCAAATTTTCCATTTTTGTGCACAATCTGAGCGTCGATTAGGGAGACATTACTGTACTTGGAATGACATACAAAAATAGAGAACTCTCGTTTACTAAGTTTTCCATCTGAACAGGGAATGGAAGTTTGGAAAATGCATTTTGTAGATTGAAAATTTCATCGAAATATGTACAAATGATCTGTTCTTCGTTGAAACCCTTAAAAAACGAACTATCTCACGATTTTTTATTTCTAGATCAAATTTTCAGCACACATAGAAATCGCCGAGTCCCATAAAACGATTTTATTCGATTATTCACCGATTATTACTCGCTTTCTATATTTAGTTTATTTTACGATAAATTCTCTTCTCAGATTCAGATTAAAAAAATGAACAAAACGAGAGCTTTTTATTCGTTGTTGCCGCTGCAAGTAGCAGCAAAATTACAAGAGAGTATTTCAGCGCTCTAACAGCCAATTAATCCTTTTGGCAATAAAAAAAAATTCGGGGCACTTGGTCTAATTTTTAACACGTTCCGTGCCACGTGTACCATCGATGGTACACGCTTGCATGTTTACTTAGTGAACTGAACAAATTGTTTACAAGAAATGTAGAACCGAAGAATCAATTTCCACCGCAAGAATGGGCGTTGATAAGTTTTTGTTACGTTGTTATGTGTACGAGAATTAATAATTGCACGTAATACATCAAGTTTTAGTAAAATATGAAAGTGTGAAGATTCGAGTAAAAAAAGCTCGGCACGGAACGTGTTAAAAAGTTATCGCGTATTAAATGATAATTCGGTAATATTCGCCAGGGATAGCGCATTCCCGCAAAAGTCAAAACAACTCGAATTCTCGAATCGTCGAGCTTCCGTCGCTGGTACGAAGTTCACGATAAATCGGCGATAGGCTTCAGTTGATCAGCAGATCGGTCAAAGCTTTCAGGGGCACGTTGTTTCTTGTCAATCGTTAATCACGGGTCAGCGGATCGAGATAACGGACAACAAAGAAACCCACCACGGTGTATTCTGATATTCGGCTAACCGGCGGTCATGAATCATTTAAGCACGCGGCCGGCAACTTCGTAATGATATCTAATTTAATGTACGCGCGCGACACTGAACGATCGTTCTCATCAGTTACGCGTCGCAAACTTTCCCGATGCACGGACCGACCGTATTAACCGGCCGTTTCTGTGCACGTCTTCGAACACTCACACCCGCGACTGGTCGCGGTACATGAAAATTTGAATCTGCTAATTTCTTGCACCATAATATAGTGCCAAACTCGCGATAAAGATTTTGAAACGCGATAAGTAAAAATTGTCTTACTCGTGTAAGAATATGTTAAAGGCTAAGAAGTTTTAATTAGTGTAAAAGTGAAAGAAATTACTCTCGAAAAATTTCGCTCGAAATAACAATTTATTTCTGTATTAACCCTTTCGATACTACGGGCCACTATAGCGGCCTTCCATAAGATGCCACCGAGGTACTACGGGCCACTAAAGTGGCCCTCCATAAAATGCGACTGAGGTACTACGGGTCACTATAGTGGCCCTCCATAAGTTCGATCGTTTGTAGCGAATAAAGTCAGTGCTTACTGCAGAAAGATAATTCACCTTATTTTTCTCTCAACAAGGGATAAATAGATATGCCTTTATTTTTTCTTTCAATTTTGTTTAACTTTATTTGGATTAACCCTTTTGCTACGGGCGGTTTCTCCGCTGCAGTACCCCCGCAACGATCGACGTCTTGTAGCGTGCAGTGATGTCGCAGCGCGCCGTTCAGCAGAAGTACCGCGGCGGAAAATCCGCCCGTAGCGAAAGGGTTAATTGAAATGCTAGTTGGAATACTTTGATTTTGCGAATATACAATAAGTATTTAATACATATATTTTACAATGTCAGCCTGAAATACTTCATTGAAGTAAATGTATTCTTTATTTTGCAATATTAACAACGGAGAGAAATTTCGCGCGCATTTCTCGCGAACGTGTACCGCCCTCCCGATCTGCGAAAAAATTCAGTTACCGCCCGATCGATCGCTGATTACTCGTCCCCGGCCAGCCGATACGAATGGGCCAGCTCTGATATTTTCCACCGGTCCTATTCGTCATCCACTAAACGGACATCGCGTGATCCACCATTATCAGTCTTCGTTTCGTAATTATCGCGGTTCGCTGCGAAGAACGATTTTTGAAGAAACCGATTTTCGATGTTTTTTTTACAGAAAGATGTAATTTGGACGGTGACGAAATTATTCGTAAATTCAGATGGTCCATGCAATTGTTTCTGGTATTTATTAATACGAATTGATGCATTTGCGAGGCAATGCAATAAAGGAGGGAGACTGGATTGCTCGAGGAACACTGCATTTTTAGGCCCTTGCATCTTTCTTGAGTGCATCGGTGCACGTGCGATTAACAAATGCATCGTTTCTTTAGATAGAAATGCATAGATTTTGTTGCCTCTGTTCAGTCTGCGTGAAAAATTATTCAGGTGTCATAGCAAAAATATTATTTGTTCTCGAGATATTTTCAAATAATATTTTTACTGAAAAAGATGCGAAGAAGGCGTTTCTCCATTGTTAATATTGCAAAATAAAGAATATATTTACTTCAATGAAGTATTTCAGGCTGACATTGTAAAATATATGTATTAAATACTTAATGTATATCTGCAAAATCAAAGTATTCCAACTAGCATTTCAATTAATACAGAAATAAATTGTTATTTCGAGCGAAATTTTTCGAGAGTAATTTCTTTCACTTTTACACTAATTAAAACTTCTTAGCCTTTAACATATTCTTACATAAGTAAGACAATTTTTACTTATCACGTTTCAAAATCTTTATCGCGAGTTTGGCACTACATTATGGAACAAGAAAATTAACAGATTCATTACCAAAAAGTAGAAAATAGTCAAAGAATTGTTTCACGTTCATCAAAACCGAAGAACATTATAGTTAGTTATTGTAAATACAACGTCAGACAAAACGATAGAAAATTCGACGATATTTACAAAAAAAAAAGTATTAATAAAATCACAAATTTACAATCAACAGAATATGTACAATGTTTATGAATGATTCAACTGTTTTCTTTTTTCTAATATATAATGTGCTTTATCATTATATTCGTCTGTATCGTTAGTGAACAAATTTACCACATCGACAGTTCGCGTCTGAACTTTTCAGCGACTTTAAGAACGCAGACATTTCCGTCTAACTCGCCCTATAATTCCGGAATACGTGTGTACACAGTTCTAATTTCGCGTGTATCGCGCTTAAGTGGCTCGGACACGTTCCCAGGAGCAAACATTCTCGCTGGCGACAAGTGTCAACTACGAGACCTGCAATGATCGTCTTAACTGAGAGAATCGATTACGAGACGGCGGTATAATTGATGGGATGCATTAGTGCATTAATACATATACATTACACGGCACAGTCTGTATGTATAACGTTCCTAATAACCGGAGGCAGAATTTTCGAGCCGAAAATTGGAACCGAATCCGCTGCGACGACGATGGACTTTTAATCGTCGCACTCGGTGAAACTTCAATCAACGATGCTGCATTAGATAAATTCAGTTCGAAACTCTTTTCGTAAAATTCGACAAGGAAAAGGAAATTAGGAAGGGAAACCGCAATCGAACGTCGCGAAACGTGGCGTGGATATTAACCCTTTGCACTCCGCTGTCCCCTCTCGTGGGACATCGTAATTCCAGCATATCACTCGGATGTCCCCTCTCGTGGGACATTAACACGTTCCGTGCCGAGCTTTTTTTACTCGAATCTTCACACTTTGATATTTTACTAAAACTTGATGTATTACGTGCAATTATTAATTCTCGTACACATAACAATCGGTTCTAAATTTCTTGTAAACAATTTGTTCAGTTCACTAAGTAAACATGCAAGCGTGTACCATCGATGGTACACGTGGCACGGAACGTGTTAAAGTTTATTAGTGATTACGGGGAATTGAGTTATTTCAGCGCAACTTTTTGAGACACGCATGTTTCCCTGAAGTTTTCTCTTGAAATGGCGCAAGAAATCAAATCAAAATATAGTAAAATTACTAAGTATATACAAGAAATGTCAGCGGGTTTTGACGAGAACGTGAGAGGCGCGCTCACGACGGTCCGAGCACTTCAAAGGCGCCACTTGAAAAGAGCGATAAGGCAAGTTTGTAGAAGAAAGATCGGTATGCGAACATAGCACGCACTGTGTAGTGAGATTTATAATCATAAAATCTGGAGGAAAAGATTTACAAAGCTGAACTCGGTCTGGTTTGAAGCATCGAGCGGTATAGACAGATCTAACGAGTGAGAAAATCGGAAAAGTGATTCTTCTCTTGGTAAATAAATTGTTTGGTAAAAGTTTTTTCGGTAAATATCATCTTGCGAGTTAGTAATAAGAATTAGAAATTTTCAACCTATGTATTTATTCATATTTTTTATTGGAACAATGGCAAAACCTTCAAACACGAATGAGTCTCATGACACAAGTAGTAGCGAAGATGAGCTCCAGATAGACGTTTATACAGATATGTTAGAAAGACTAACTGTAGAAGGTTTTCTTCTACAGTTAGTCTATCGTTTTGATAGCAGTGACAGTGATATCGTCCAAGCAACAAGGCGACGAGAGAAAGAGTTCGCATAGATAGCGATTACAACGACAAAACAAAATTATAAAACAAACAATAACAAAATTATAAAAAATAAAATATTGATTTTTTTGCAAATTTCTCGATTTCAGCCAAATTCATATAAGTCCAATATCATTATAATATGTTAGTTAATTCCAAAACCATACTAAATAATACGAGGGTATGTAAATGCCCGTTTCTGCCGAAAAGTGGCGCCGAGTAGCTGGTAGCCAACGTCCAGAATGGTTCGGAGTGCTAAGGGTTAATCGTTCATTCGAATGAATTACGTTCGCCGGTTTTGAGGAACGTCGAAAGCCCCGGCTTTGGAAATTCGAAGCGCGCGCTTGCTTGCGAATTAAGGCGATCTTTTCTGAAATTAATTAGATTCCTTCGTCTCGCGAACGCTTAGTCAGCCGCCGAGACAAGCAGGTAGTCTCTGCAACCTCAAGAAACCCGGAGGCTTGGCAGAGCCTCTCGGAATCCTTAATCCCGCGGTCGCCTTGTGTAAATAATTAATGCGTTAACTGGAGGCATTAACGCGTAATTGCCGGCGACTAATGCGACGCAAGTATGCGGCAAGTCTGGCACCTTCGGCCCTTCGCGAGGCCGCTACAAGCACGAACCCGTGGGGACAGTTTATGAATTCCGTCGGTGTTTGCCGCCGGTTCTCCGTTTCTTTCTTTCAAAAGAACCTTCGCCACTAAATATTAAGTCAATATTTGCTGTTTCTTGCAACCGCCTTCCAGCCTCGAAGAAAACGTGCCCGACAAGTAAGAGGATGCCGGAAAACCCTCGGCGCCTCGCGATTTAATAATCTTGATCATTCGGTCCGAAACACGCGGTCGGCCGCGAAAATGTTGCGACGCTGGAATACGGTAAATTAAATATAATATTAATTGCTTATATAATATAATATTAATAATAATAATATATAATAATATATATTAAATATATATATAATATTATTATTAATATTAATATTATAATATACTATAATATTATTATTAATATTAATATTATAATATACTATAATATTATTATTAATATTAATATTATAATGTACTATAATATTATTATTAATATTAATATTATAATGTACTATAATATTATTATTAATATTAATATTATAATGTACTATAATATTATTATATAATAATATATATATATTATATAATAATAATAGTATAATATTAATTAAATTGCTTAATTAAGTATAATAAATAAGGGGACGTACAATTATTCTTGCCCCGCGGCTCGTTTTTATAGTTTTATAGTTTTGTAGTTATAAACGAGGTGCAAGGCCTCGAATATTGGTATCTCCTTTTCCCGAATGGTCCATTTTTGCTTGCAAGCTGAAGAAAAATTAGGGAGAATTTACTACAATCTTTATTTCTAACCTTCAGATTTAGAACGAAGGGTAAACTTTTCTTTGGGGGTTGCGACTTTTTTGACGCTCCAGTATATATGGACTTTGTCGAGAAAGGTCCAAATATGAAAGTCCTGAATCTAAGAATGCGATTCAAATAAGCCCTGAATTCATTTGTTAAAAAGTCATGCTAATTATACTACGTCTGTGGACCGAGTACGCGTCAATATGGCGTCCTAACCTATCAAAAACGCTGGTCATTGGTCAGCTTTGGACACAGTTGAAAAAGTTATTTGATGTAAATTTTAAGACAATTATTTCCGTTAATCGTAATTTTCTAGATATACAGGGCGTTCCATAATTATGTTAACACCCTGAGATCATTTGGAGTGAAGTGATTTTTGAACATATTTTGTAATTTCAACTGATTGCAGTTTCTGAAATTTGTTTATCCATTGTCTATTAAACTAGTCGCTCTGATATCTCAAAAAATTATAAATCGTGTGGTCCAATTTTATCAATGTTGCTTCGTAAGTTATTAAAGCCATAGGTTTATTAAAGTTATTTCATATTAATCTGGCAATGTAAATTTGTAATCCGCAACGTTCTGAGTTAATTAGAAAATTACGGATACCAAAAATTAACCGAAGCTTCCATAGGCGGATATCAATTACTTCGCAGAATGTCAATAGTAATTTGTGTTTTATAAAGGAAAAAAAAGGTTGACCCACATTGGACGTATAAATTAATCAATACACATATTCGTGGCTAATGAAGTCCAGTGTCCAATTTCAATACATACGCGAACAATAAATTCATTTACGTGAATCAAAAGCGCTTTCGAACAAATAAATGTTCAGAATTATTTCAATAGGAACTTGCTTAATTAAAAAAAAGATTTCGAGTGAAATAACGAATCCTCTGGTTTCATTATACATTTCTATGCTCGGTTTCACCTGTGAAAAATCAACACAATAGGTTGAAACATTACATTTCGTACTTTTCGCAGCGCGTATATATTACATAAAAATTGAACGTATGAAAAATGTTGAAAAACCCATTGTTCCGCGGCGGAACATTTCGAAATAATAACTCTGCTTAAACTTTTAACGTTTCTATGTGGAAAAAATATTCGATACCATGATTGTTTCGGTGTACGCACTTGTTTTTAGCTGTTACGTATATACAGGGTGAGTAATTTAACTCTTTCACCTCAATGCTGACTTAACTTTTTTATTTCCAATTTATTGCCACATGTCACGATTCGACGATATTATATTCTAGTATATATTTAGTACATATTCGATGTATCTAGTACGTATATTCGACTGTATTATACAGTATGTCCTAAAATTATGGTATTTCCGGGAAACGAGGGATTCCTGAGGTAATTCCAAGTAACTTTTTCCTTTACAAAAATTTTCTCCGAGGCGTCGTTAACGAGTTATTAACGGAAAACACTGACCAATGAGAGGCAAGCTCGGCTGACTCAGCGCTGGTTAGCTCGGCCCCGCCTCGCGTCAGCCGAGCCCGCCTCTCATTGGTCAGTGTTTTTCATTAATAACTCGTAAACGAAGCCGCGGATTGCATTTTCGCAAAGGAAAAAGTTGCTTGAAATGACATCAGGAACCCCTCACTTCCCGGAAGTACCATAATTTAATTAAAAGCCTTTTCATTTACATATGAATTTGTACACATCGATGTTCAGAAGTTGAAAAGAAATGAAAGATTGCCTCTTCCGTTATAAATTGTTTTAGTAAACTATGTTTGCTCTTGCAACATACTGCAAGAGCATTATTGCATATATATATATATATATATATATATATATATATATATATATATATATATATATATATTTACATTGTCGAGACTGTAATAAATAATAATTTTAATCATTATCCAACTTGTACGAGATCATGACGCGAATTCGGATTTCTCGAAGGCGATGATTTTATTGTCTTATTCTTTCGCATACTTTTTCATTCAGAATCTCCGATCGTACCTGCCGTTAGCAACATGATACGGTAATTGCCTGGCACATTCGTTCGGTCGCTTAGCTTTTAGCATCGCGCCGGCTGCTGCAGGGCTGCTGTTCGCGAAATAATCGTCGCGCGACAAAATGTTGTTTCTTTTTTTCTCTCTCTCTTTCTCTCTCGGCGGTGCACTTCGAAACCGCCAGAATCGCGAGGTCCCGTTAATCATACTTCAAAAAACGAGAGTGGTACTCGCAGTTGAATTTGCTCGAAACTAAGCCACCGTGGTTCTTTTAATTAAAGAAAGTTGACTTTCTTAAAGCATGGCGAGCTCCCGCGAAATATGTGCTCGCCGATTTATCAACGCGCACACCGGTGGCGGACCGAAAAAGATTTAAAATACATATACATATACATAATCTCCGCGTCTCCCGTCGGAAGTCAAACGCCGGCCAGTCACAGATTAAAAGAAACAAAAAGAAAAGTTGGCTGCAAGAAATTAATTAAAACTGCTTAACCTTAGGAATGGAAATGAATTAAACACGCGCCGGTGCGCGTAGGAAACGAAGTTCCCTTAAAAAATAACGGAGAAATTTTAATGAAAGAAAACTTGCGAGTTAAACACTTTCATAACTCGGGCTTGGAACGGAGTATGAAAAATCTCATGGAAATGTTTCACCGTGATCGGAATATAATCGAAATAAACGAATTAATTATGTTATTCGATGGAACGTAAAGAGATTTAAGAAATCGCGAATCTCGTAAAAATAACACGGAGCGGAATACTATATGAACAAAATTTGGAAAACATTTATACAAAATTTATATATAAATATAAATTTTATATTTTGAAAACAAATATTATGCTGTTTTCAAATATATTTTGCTATAATATTTATTTTCAAATAATATTTGCTGTTTTCAATTTTGCATTTACCGAATATATAGGGTGTCCCCAAAATGTCTCGCAATCCGAAAGTGGCGGGTTCCTCGGGTCATTTGAAGCAACTTTTTCCTTTACAAAAATTTTCTCCGAGGCACCGTTAACGAGTTATTAACGAAAAACAGTGGCCAATGAGAGGCGAGCTCGGCTGGCGCGAGGCGACCGAGCCAATAAGCGGAACTAGGCTTCTTGCGCTGGTTGGCTGGGCCGCCTCGCGTCAGCCGTACTCGATTCTTATTGGTCACTGTTTTTCGTTAATAACTCGTTAACGGTGCCTCGGAGAACATTTTTGTAAAGGAAGAAGTTGCTTCAAATGATCCGAGGAACCCGCCATTTCCGGATTGCGAGACATTTTTGTCACAATGTCTCGTAAAGTGAAGGGTTTTTGAGGTTACTCGGAGTAACTTTTTTCCTTAGCGCTGATGCAATCCGCCGCTTTGTTTGCGAGTTATTAACGAAAAGAACTTACTTTCATTTTTTATTGACATGACGTAGTTTGGACAGCTATAATTGAATAAATAAAGCATGTTTAAAGCATGTCGTGTTGGGACTCATTTTAATCGGAAGAACCTGGCCAATATGATAAACAAATTTTCGTGTGTAAAAATTAGAAACTAGAGAAAAGTTAAGGCCGTTTATTCTGGCATTATTGTGCATTCTTATTAATTTACACCGATAATATAACCCGCCATTTCCGGATTGCGAGACATTTTTGGGACACCCTTGTACAGCATCGGCGCTTCCTTTGCTTACAATTTAAATCGCTGCGAGACTGTATATTTCTAATCGGCTAGGCCACGCGGCTTAGGCCAAGCGGCAAGGCCGCGCGGCTTCGGCCAAGCGGCAAGGCCGAGCCTCAAGCAACACTCGTAACCAGCGACCGGCCATGATTCCGGTTTACCCACTCGAACCCGGCGAGCCCGGGCATGCATAGAATAACTAGAAAACCGGCTCGAAAACCCGCCGAATTACTCGATAGCTCCGGCGGCCGAATGAATGGGCACAATCGAGGCCGCTTTTGTCGCGTGAATCACCCTTCGAAAATTCAATCAGTAACATTTAACGGTCCCCGAGGTGCGCGTCTATTTTCCCGTTGTCAGCCACCGTCAAAAGGAGAAGGCGAGCGCGAAGAGCGAGAGGGGCGGATCAGCCGGCACGATGGTGCTCGAGGGATCGGCGGGCAGGGGGGTGGGGGAAGACTCGAGTATCCCTCGCGAGTGCAGTAAAATCGTGTTCCAGGCGATGGTGGAAGTGCACTTGAACCGGCCGTGGCACAAAGGCTGCAGCCGGGCTTTACTTGCTCCGGAGCCACGGTCTCGTCGCTTACTCTCGCCGTTATTTGCTCTTTCGATTCATTTCCAATGTCTACCCAATTTCCACGTAGTATTGGGCCGGCCGATTCGACGCCGATGGAGAGAGATGGAGAGACGGAGAGAGAGAGACAGAGAGTCGGAGAGCGAGAGAAAGAGAGACGAAGAGACAGAGAGCGAGAGAGAGCGAGAGAGACGGAGAATTAGAGAACGGGAGAGAGCGAGAGAGACCGAGAGTTAGAAAGCGGGAGAGAGAGAGAGAGAGAGAGAGAAAGAGACGGAGAGTTAGAGAGCGGGAGAGAGAGAGAGAGAGAGACCGAGAATTAGAGAGCGGGAGAGAGAGAGACGGAGAATTAGAGAGCGGGAGTGAGAGAGAGAGAGAGAGAGAGACCGAGAATTAGAGAGCGGGAGAGAGAGAGAGAGAGAGAGAGAGAGACCGAGAGTTAGAGAGCGGGAGAGAGAGAGAGAGACCGAGAGTTAGAGAGCGGGAGAGAGAGGGAGAGAGAAAGAACGACGGCGAGTTAGAGAGCGGGAGAGAGAGGGATGGAGCGTTACAGAGCGGGAGAGAGAGATAGATAGAGAGTTAGGAGGCGGGAGAGAGAGAGAGAAAGAGAGAGAGAGAGAGAGAGACGGAGAGCTAGAGTGCGAGAGAGAGAGAGAGAGACGGAGAGCTAGAGTGCGAGAGAGAGAGAGAGAGAGACGGAGAGCTAGAGTGCGAGAGAGAGAGAAAAAGAGACGAAGAGCCAAAACGAGAGAAAGACGTAGAGTCAGAGCGCGCGAGAGAGAGAGAGAGGGAGCGAGAGAGGGCGAGTGGAGGGTGGCCGCGTCGGAACGAAGAGGACCAGAGTGATTTTGTTTGACGGGGTGAAAAGCGTGCTATCGCGCGCGCACGGTATCCATTGGAGGCGCTGGGGGTGCCTCGCGACTAGGCTGCCTCGCCGGGGGTTGAAAGGCGCGGCAAAACGGCGATGGGTATGAAACACGCCTAGTGAACGTCGAATGAACTCCCCGCATAGCCAGCCGCATTCAGCCGACGAAATTCCAATAAATACTCATTTGTCCGGGGACATTCG
Source organism: Megalopta genalis (assembly GCF_051020955.1). Taxonomy (NCBI): domain Eukaryota; kingdom Metazoa; phylum Arthropoda; class Insecta; order Hymenoptera; family Halictidae; genus Megalopta; species Megalopta genalis. The sequence continues at coordinate 2,390,842 of NC_135018.1, forward strand.
ATTTTCTACGAATGCGCCGGAAGAGTTCACCGAGCGCGAAGATCCGGCCACCGTTCGGCCATTTTCCGTTATCCATTTCGCGATCGCCGATGATGAATGTGCCGGTTCGTTTATTCACCCCGTTCCGTTTCCATCGGTTCCACGCTCGCCTGTTTACTTCTTCTTCTTCGTCTTCTTTTTTCTTTCTCTTTGCCCTCCGTGTTTCTACCCTTTTGTTCCTTGAACCTGTTTTTCAGGGAGATCCGACGCGGAGCGCGGCACGACGCGCGCGCGCGCGCTCGCGGGCTGTTGAAATCGCCACCTGGCCGAATCGACGGATTCACCTGCAGGGGAGGGGTTCGATTTAATATGATTTCGTGGTCGAACGGGCGAGCCTCTCTGCGCCTCTGCCTTTCGTCACAGAGCTGTTTGCACGGCCGTGAACAGCCGGTTCCCCGTTTCGCCTCGTTTGTTCCTACGGCGAACGAAGCTCCGCCGATGCTTTTTCACCTGTCTTTCGGAGCCGATGTTCTAGGAAGCACGGAATAAACGGTCGGAACAGATGCCCGAAGCTCGTACGGGCACGGCGCTTTTGCAGTTCGAGGTTTTCCACGGTAATTTTCCGGCTTCCTTCGGCGCTCGTAAAAATATTAGCGCGATCGAGGCCTTGAATTGCGAGAGGACGAAGCGTATAAGCTCTATTTCTGGAAGAACTATCAACGATGTACAAGGTTTTTAATTAGTTTACTCTGTGCTCGACGAGTATACTCGTCACGGATACTCGTTTAAAGAGATTGAAAATACTATTGCACGATGTTCGACTCATCGAGACGATTAAAAATCGACATAAATGCCTGATAAGCTCCAGCAGACGATTTTTATTTTGTATAAAGATCCTCGATCTAATTATCAGAAATATATTTATCGCGCGATATGAAATCTAAATACACGATTTTATACTAATCGTTGCTTTATAACAGATGTCGATGTAAAAGGGATTTGCAAGCGACACGTTTTCAAATAAAATGTGGATTTAGTTTATTAATTAAATTATGTGGAGCTTCGACGAAACAATCGAGCATAAAAATGCTGAAAATGTCGATCGTTTGCACCAATACGTACCTCTAATGATTTAAAAAAAAATAAAAACCGTTCATAATGCCTTAGTTGTAGCCGAATAACGGCGCAGAAGGTGTGTCGTTTAATGAAAAATGTCCATTATCTCGTTCGAAATAGTGTTTTCGTGAGATCATACGCCGCTGGAGACGATGCTCCCATTCCAGGAAACAATACCGGAATTATTCTATTGTAACTGCTTTCAGTTTGTCGGTCACAACGTTTTGAACGTTGCTCGTAGCGCAACGATGCCCCTTCAGATAGTTTTTCATTTTTGAATACTCGTTTCGGTTAGGAACTCATTCGATGGCAGTCCAGAATGAGCCGTCGCCATTACCGTGATGCTGCAACCTTTTCCGAGCCATCGCGATACGTATTTGATTTAGTGTTTCTGCTTATGGTGCAAATAAATTTTTGTTTCAATTTATCTCACGTTTCTATTGAGATGAATTTATATGTAATCTTTTATAGTTTAAATATATATTTTCACAAATATATATTTTCCTAAATATATATTTTCAGAAATATATTTTTCCTAGATATATATTTTCATAAATATATGTTTTCACAAATATATATTTTCCTAAATATATATTTTCAGAAATATATATTTTCAGAAATATATTTTTCCTAGATATATATTTTCATAAATATATGTTTTCACAAATATATATTTTCCTAAATATATATTTTCTTAAATATATATTTTCCTAAATATACATATATTTTCCTAAATATATATTTTCACGAATATATATTTTCAGAAATATATTTTTCCTAGATATATATTTTCATAAATATATGTTTTCACAAATATATATTTTCCTAAATATATATTTTCTTAAATATATATTTTCCTAAATATATATTTTCACGAATATATATTTTCCTAAATATTAATATATTTTCCTAAATATATATTTTCACAAATACATATTTTCCTAAATATATATTTTCCTAAATATATATTTTCCTAAATATATATTTTCACAAATATATATATTTATGTTACTCATGGGGTTCCTGAGCTCATTCGAAGCAACTTTTTCCTTAGCGAAAATGCAATCCGCGGCTTCGTTCACGAGTTATTAACGAAAAACAGTGACCAATGACAGGCAAAACTCGGTCGGCGCGAGGCGGCCGAGCCAATGAGCGGAACTGGGCTTCGTCCAGTGCCGCCTTGCGCCGGCCAAGCTCGCTTCTCATTGGCCAGCAGTTTTTCGTCGATAACTCGTAAACGATGACTCGAAGAATATTTTTGTAAAGGAAAAAGTTGCTTGAAACGACCCCAGCGATCCGAAAATAACCCTGTTTCTCGTTAATAATTCATGAGCAAAGCGATGAGTTGCATTTTCGCAAAGGAAGAAGTTACTTCGAATGACCCGAGGAACCCCTCATTTCCCGGAAACACCATAGTTTCGGGACACCCTGTACCTCGTTCCCACGATGAGCACCGGCGAACTCTGTTCGTACCTGCAAACAATTTGTAACTCGCTGAACCGCCTCGACCAAGAAACACAGCCTTGTTTCATCACTTTATACCGGGAACACCGTTTTTCGCCTGGTTAAAGCCTGATTAGTTATCGGACGGGGTAGCTATTGAGGCTGACTGGCAGCGCGGCAATAACTCAAGATGCTTCGAAATACTCCGGAAACTATTTTGCGCCCTGGTCTCGAACAATATCCATGAATATATCAGTTGTCCTCGTTCCTTGCAAACTCACTCCGAACGGTCCTGCACGCTTTGCGCGAGCCGGTTTTAATTAATCGATTCCGCGAGCTTCTGACAAACAAGTCACGCCGTAAGAAAGACCTCGTCACTTCGCTAGTGCCGGTTAGTTCGAACGAAATTAACGAACCAAAGCCGACGCTTCGACCAGTTCTGAATTCGCATTTAGTCTCAATTCGGAAATTATATGTTATTGTTACATTAATTATATGTATATCATATATTATATTTATTATATTATATACATACAATATAAAAAATATAATATAATAAATATAATAATAATCATAATAATAAATAAATAATATACATATAATTATAATATAATATAATAAAATAATAAATAAATATAATATATTATATATTATATTATTATTATTATATTTATTATATTATATTATATTGTATTATAATTATATGTATATGCGGAATTACATGTTAAATTACAGTAAATTACGTGTTACAGTTATGCGACAAAAATCGGTCATCTTGCAACGATCTATTAGAACCCGAAGTACAGTAAATTCTTCCTAATTTGTTCTTCAGCTTGCAGACAAAAGTGGGCAATTTGTTACACCGTTTCATGGTTTAACAATAACATTCCTATTTACTGGTTAATTGCTCGCAATTAACTTCACTCTCGAGCACGAGCATAATTTTAGATCTAAGCGTCGACGATCAGACGATTTGCTACGAATACGTTGATATTGAATATTGATGCGTTCTAATCAGAATGTCTCAATAATTACCACCCGACATTATACAATTATTTAAGAATATTAAGTGATTTTCACTACTCGATAGAGAAGAAAACTAGTCGAAAAAGATCAAGTCGTTAAGTCCTCCAGTCGAATCCAGATGGCTTTCATTCGATGCATATTTTCGTTCATATAAAAAACAGTTTACCAGTCATTTAAGGTGACCGAGTGCAATGATTCAGGCTACATGGAAAATCAGTCCGCGTTACGGTGAACTGAGAAATGCGACGGGAAAACGTCTCGGTACTCCGTCGGGCCGACTATAGGCAGCGTCAGATATAACTTGAACTTTAGCCGTAATTCGGTTGACCTACATTAACGAGGCTTAGTCACTCATTGAATAAGCTCGGCTATCATCCTACTGTTTGATGCAGTCTGTTATTGTCGCGGACGATCGAGCGAACGTCAAATTACTCTCGCGTTACAGATCACAGTGATTCTAATTGCGCCGGCGGTACTTGTTTCGTAATAAGCAAACGCAGAATTTATTGCACGGTCGAATAATCATTGGCCGAGGATCATCGGGCCAGCCTCCGGCAACCGGGATCGCCGAAGTGCCTTAGTATTTATCAGCAGACGCGGCCTACCGGGTCTGTAAACAATCATTAACGACACGCGTGTGGAAATACTGCGCGCATACGGGCACACGAAGGTTGGGTCTGCTCGGCTTCCGGCTGCCGTGTATTAATCAAGGTTTAGCGGAGCCCAGGAAATCGCAGGCCTTGATCCGATTTTATCGAAGTTTCCTCGTTATCGCTCGATAGATAGGATTCGAGGATTCCGGTATTTCAGATGGCGCGGCAGGCCAAGCGGATGCCGGACGTTGCAACGATCCAAGCGCGGCGGTTGTTTTAAGTTTCGAGGACTTGCCGGGGTCTTACTGAATTCCGTTGTTGCGATTCGCGAACGAGCAGAGCCGAGCTTCTGCGAACACAGCGAACTACTTGATAACGTGGAGCTTCGATGCGGACCGGAGACTACTTGGCTTCGTATTTATTTATGGAATTTATTAACCCTTTGCACTCGCGAGTGGTGACTCAGAGGCATCGCTAAAATTTGTTACACCACGTTTTAACCTTTCGAGCTCCGAATACTCCTGGCCGAAACGGTTCGTAGGGACGGAGCGCGGCGATCGCTGACCATCGCCGGGGGCGGTATACTTTTTTGCCACATCGAAGTGACTATTCAAGGCGCAAACAGTAATAAATTATAGTGATTCTTTTGCAGAAGGTTAAATAATTAATCTTCTGATTCAATGTCCGATGATAGCGATTCACTATATTCTATTTCACTGTCGTCCCTTGTGAAATATTCCTCAAGATTTGACATTTTGTAGGGTGTCACGAATAGAAAGAAAATAATCGAACAAGTTATATTCCGCACTATCGTTGTTGACGCGAGCGAGACCGTGAGGTTCTTACATTCGCAAGACGATACTGCTGACTGAGTCGTTTCGAGTGCTTCGAGTCGCGAAAAGGTGACAGTGCAGGTAATTATTTTGAAATATAATTGGTTAGAGAGTGGGACATAAAATGGGATTTCCGTTTCGGAAATTCCCGGGGATTTTTATTACCCTAATATCGCCCAACCGCTACCTAAGGAAGGCAAATTACTAACGAGTGCCCCTGTATTAATTTTACACGAAAATAACTGCATACCGATTGAAAAAATCGACGAACGCATATATGCGCTCTTAGTCCAGGCCGATGACTTAGAGGAAACACATAAATGCGGCCTTGGACTACACGGATGACTTTCGCCAAACGCATATATGCGTCCATAGAGCTCTTAAGGGTTAAGATGATTTTTATATTAACAAAGCTTAGATTGAAAAAATTGTTAAGAGTGTAACTGTTGTGTGAGTCCCAAGAATCAATTTCATATGCATAAAATGCATTTTATCGTATAAAATAAAAAATACTATAAGTGAGAAAAATGATTTTATATTTACAGTTAAAATAGCCTCGAGTGCAAAGGGTTAATAATTTCTCTGAGAAAAGTTCGCAGAACGGATTTGAAACCGGCAGACGTGTCACGATTCGATGGTATTATATTCTAGTATACTAAATTTTCTAGTCCCAAAATTGTGGTTCCTGAGGTCATTCCAAGTAATTTTTTCCTTTACAAAAATGTTCTTCGAGGCTTCGTTTAGGAGTTATTAACGAAAAACAGTGGCCAATGAGAGGCGAGCTCGGTTGGCGCGAGGCGTGGCCGTGTCAGCGAGCGGTCGATAGCCCAGTTCCGCTCATTGGCTCGTCAGCCTCGCGTCAGCCGAGCTCGCCTCTCATTGGCCGGCGTTTTTCGTCAATAACTCGTAAACGAAGCAGCGGATTGCATTATCGCAAAGGAAAAAGTTGCTTCGAATGATCTCAGGAACCCTTTATTTCTCGGAAGTGACCATAATTTTGAGACACTCTGTACATATTCTAGCATCTACCACGTACCTTCTAGCTCCGCAGTTTTTCTTACCTGACTCACACCTAAACAGATCATTTCCTACTGTCTTCCGTCGACCCTCAGCATCTACGTAGAAAAAATTACAAAGGCGTAGCAAACGGAAATTTCCAGCAACCCGAATTTTGGCATTTCCCGGAGAAATTACTGTATTCGAATGAACTTGAATTTGGTTGAGCCGCTAAATTGACCAGCAAAGAACGAGTTTTTGCAGAAATTGCAATTGATTAGAATGGCAGAAAAATATTGAAAGCGACGTAGATTTTTAGCGCGCTGTAGGAATTCGTGTTGGAGGAACTGGTGTTCTACAGGAGTCGACCGTGCTCGATTGTAAAAAGGTAAACCTTTCTGGAGCATTACGGCGCGGTTCGCCCGTAAGACATTCGCCGATCGATTCCCGGCTCGATTCCACCCGCCTCGCTCTCTCTCCTCTCATTTTTTCATTGCCGTTGCGGATCGGGCGAAAAATTATTTAGAATTATCCGAATCCGCCGAAACTGCCGGTAAGATTCGCCGCGGCATAATCCGATACGGGAGATCTCGAGTGAATCGGCCGTTCACCTCCGGTATCAGCTTCCCGATCTCGGGGGATAATGTCTTCGGATTCCTCGCGGCGCTTTAATCCGACCGTGGCCCGAAATCTCGCTCTTATTACCGCCCCACGGAAAGCCGGATTATCACTGTCTTTATCCCGGGTCGGCCCCGGCCCCGGCCCGGCCCGGCCCGGCCCGGCCGAAATTATATCGTGCCTTATCGATGCGCAACAATATGTCAACCCATCGATCTCGGTAATCGCGGATCTCTCCCGGTCGCCGCACTCCCTTCGGACATAATAGATCGATGATTGCTCGAGATTGAAGCGGAAGGCGGCATGGATTCCTTTCGCGGAACGATCACCGGGTGTGTTGCCTCGAAATTTCGCAATGCCGGCCACTGACGACTTCGAGCAATACCAATGTCCACGTTGTGTCTAGTAGCATGAAGCTATGGTAATATAATATAGCTGTAGTAAATTTTCGCTAATTGTCCCTAAGCTTGCGCGACAGGAATGGACAATTTGGGAAGAGGAGACACGATTATTCGATGCGATTATAAGAAACGAGGATAATCGTATCTCCTCTTCACAAATTGTTCAGTTTTGCTTGCAAGCTGAAGACAAATTAGGCAGAACTTACTGAAATTTTCATTTTTAAGCTTCAGATTTTAGAACGAAGGCTAAGCTTTGCTTTGGGGGTTGCGACTTTTTTGATTCTCCAGTGTACATGGACTTTGTCGAGAAAAGTCCAAAAATTAAAGTCCTGAATCTAAGAATGCGATTCAAATAAGCCCTGAATTCATTTGTTAAAAATTCAAGGCAAGTTAAACTATGTCTGTGGACCGAGTACGCGTCAATATGGCGCCCTAACCTCTCAAAAACGCTGGAAGTTCGTCGACTTTGGACACAGTTGAAAAAGTTATTCCATGCGAATTGCAAGGACAATTATTTCCAAGCGTCGACAACTATAAAATTGAGTAGTTATTAATGAATAAATTATTGCCCTAACCTCTCAAGAACGTTGGAAGTTCGTCGACTTTGGACACAGTTGAAAAAGTTATTCCATGCGAATTGCAAGGACAATTATTTCCAAGCGTCGACAACTATAAAATTGAGTAGTTATTAATGAATAAATTATTGCTCTAACCTCTCAAAAACGCTGGAAGTTCGTCGACTTTGGACACAGTTGAAAAAGTTATTCCATGTGAATTGCAAGGACAATTATTTCCAAGCGTCGACAACTATAAAATTGAGTAGTTATTAATGAATAAATTATTGCCCTAACCTCTCAAAAACGCTGGAAGTTCGTCGACTTTGGACACAGTTGAAAAAGTTATTCCATGCGAATTGCAAGGACAATTATTTCCAAGCGTCGACAACTATAAAATTGAGTAGTTATTAATGAATAAATTATTGCCCTAACCTCTCAAGAACGTTGGAAGTTCGTCGACTTTGGACACAATTGAAAAAGTTATTCCATGCGAATTGCAAGGACAATTATTTACAATATAAAAATTATTATTATTTATAATATATAATTAAAATAATAATATATAATATATAATATAAATAATAATATATTATTATTATTTATAATATATAAATTATTCAATAAAAATTGAATAATCGTATCTCCTGTTCCCAAATTGTCTATTTTTGTTTCCAAACTGAGGGTCAATTAAAGAGAATTTGCTGTTTATCCAAACTTCAAGTTAAGGAATAATAACATCATATTGAAAAAATTTTCTTAAAGATGTTCTTTTTAGAAAAAAGTATATATTTCTATTTCAGTTGGCCCTGTTCTTTCGCGAATGTCCGGATTCCCAGCAGTTTATCCGAAAGCTTTATAATAATCAATGAAACGTGCTATTGTTCCAGACCGATCCTCTTCAGCAATTGTTCTGGTCAATGTGAAATACAACGTCGTTTATTCGGTTATAGAAATAGAACGCAACGAACTGAAACTTTCCCGTCTTATCTCGTCTTATCGATCCTAGCGACTCGGTTCCAGAGAGGTGATCCACTTTCTTGCAAGTTTTTCAGTTCTCTGATATTCGATCTTGTTATTATTATTCCGTGACGCGTAACAATGTAAGACATCTTAGAAAACCGATCGGACGAAATTATACGGACGCGAAGCAGGATTAGGAATGCCGGCAAGATGGAACGTCTCGAGCGTATAGATAAGTGTTTTCGGGTTTCGCTTCATCGATCTCATGGCTTCTTTACGATCGACCGAGTTCTACGGAGATGGTTGATAATAAATAAAGTTTCTTCGCGCTGGATTTTCGCTGGCTAACGAAATTGCTTAATTGGTCCGATTGTTGGTTACAATTGACCGAACGAGTAGTTAAAGAAGATAAGATTAGAGAGGAGATATCAGGAATCACTCGTTTCCCGGAAGTGCCGTAATTTTGGGACATCCTGTATTCACTTTTACAGTGCAGAGGAACCTTTGTTATGTAGTAAATTCTCCCTAATGCCAAGCACAATAATTTCTCCCTAATTCGCGCTGAGATTGTGCACAAAAATGGATAATTAGGGAAGAGGAGATACGACTGCCGCTCGTTTTCATAATTATTGACAATGGGTAATTATGAAAATTTAGCTTTGAACGCTATATAAATTAAGTTTCGAACGCCATAAAAATTAAGCTTGCTTTTATAAAAAAAAACAAGGCTCGGATAATCGTATCTTCTATTCCCAAATTGTCCATCTTTGTACGAAATCTTAGCGCGAATTAGCGAGAAATTATTGTGCTTGGCATTATGGATTCGAAATATTAATTATTTCCCAGAGACCGATGCGTCTTCCACCTTCGAGGATATCACTTTGTTTTCCTGTATCCGCGTCGAACTGAATTTTTTCTTCGCTCCTTTAAAAGCCCAGTTTCGCTCGCCTTCGCGTAACATCTCAATTTCGCTCGCTCCCGTGAAGCCCTGCTCTCTCTCTCTCTCTCTCTCTCTCTTTCTTTCTCTCTCTCTTGCTCGCTCAGCCGCTTTTTTTGGACTAGTGTTTTTCACTGTGCCTCCGCTAAACCGCAATTTTCGCTCGCTCCCTCCAGAAAGCTGCAGCTCTACACGCGTTTCTAAAACCACGATTTTTCACTTGCCGTCCCATTTCGACTCGCTTCGCTAAAAATATACTGGCTTATCCACAGTCAAGCCAGTCCAAAGCAATTTCGCAGCCCCCACTCCTCCATAAAACAAGTGCTCCGACGTATATGTATACGGGTTACAGAATTTCCCTTTGACCCGACTTATTAGTTTCGTTTGGCGGGCCCGGTTACCGTGGGATGACCAGCTGCTGTTTTAGTCTTCCGTTATCTTTACTTTCGCATGAGAAAACTTGACGTGTTTCACTCGATAAATACAAAGTTAATTATTCTTCGATTTTATTTATCTTTTATTCGATAAACATGCAGTTAATTGTGCCCGAAGGGAACGAAAGATACAGCAATTAGGTCACACCGCAGTAAACTGGCTTCGATAAACTATTTGACGTTGAACCGAACGAATTTGCATATTTTGACGGGTTTCGCTTCATCCGCCCCGAACGTACAGGCGTTAAATAATATCATTTCCTGTGACACAGCATCGTATTTAAATCAGAATATATCCGCAAATAAACATCAAGGATTAAACCGACATAAGCCGCAATTATTTTTCCGCCGACCTAATACGTGTAATGGTCACTGAAACCTGGACTCCCAGTCCTGCTGGATCAGCGATCCGTCACACTGTGCAACGTTGACCGTAAGGCCCGTTTCACACGAGGCTGCCTGCATTGCGATGCGCGACGAGGAATATTGGATCGTACGTGTACAGTAAATTCTCGCGAATTTTCCTCGAGCTTGTAAACGCAAATGGACAATCCGAGAAGACGAGACACGGTTGTTCCAGTCTCGCGGCTCATTTTTATAGTTGTCGATTGTCAACGATTATAAAAACCAGGTGCAAAGCTCGAATAATCGTATCTCTTTTTCCCTTTTTGTTTGCAAGCTGAAGGGAGATTAGGGAGAATTTGCTGCAATTCATTGAGAACGTTCGAAAGGCGATACTTTTTCTCGCGTCGAACGCTGTGCATCGCATACTCGTATCGCGACGCACGCGAATCCTCGTGTGAACGAGGCGCGAAGGCGTCTGAACACTTTCGCGCGAGCGAGCCTGTGCTGCTGGAACGTTGGAACGCGACTCGATCGCTTTTCGTTTCATCAAAATTTTTCGACAGTCACGGCCGAGCGTGGCCAATGAAAGAGCCAAGGCAACGTCGAAGGAAGACGTGTCCCCTCGACCCACGACGTATTCCATGCGGTAGCTTTGGATCAATCACGATGAAGAGCGATCGATCATCCCTGACCCGTGGGCCGTGGCACTGTTAGGGAGATTTCGGTGCATATAAGTGTCAAATTTCGATGATCGATGAGCCGCAATAATTTTGTAGTGAACACAACGTCGCGGGGAAGAATATGGTATGGGAGAGAGAATAAGAGAGAGAGAGAGAGAGAAATGTAAAGAAAGAATGAGAGAGAGAAATAGAGAGGGAAAGAGAGAAAGAGAGAGAGGTAAAGAGTAAAAAGAGAGAAAGAGAGAAACAGAGAGAGAAAGCAAGAGAGAAACAAAGAGAGAAAGCAAGAGAGAATAAGAGAGAAAACGAGAGAAAAAGCAAGAGAGAATCAGAGAGAGAACGAGAGAAAAAGAGTAAGAGCGAATCAGAGAGAGAAGGAGAGAGAAAGAGAGAGTAAGAGAGAATCGGAGAGAGAAACAGAGAGACAAAGCAAGAGAGAATCAGAGAGAGAACGAGAGAAGATGAGTAAGAGAGAATCAGAGAGAGAAGGAGAGAGTAAGAGAGAAACAGAGAGACAAAGCAAGAGAGAATTAGAGAGAGAACGAGAGAAAAAGAGTAAGAGAGAATCAGAGAGCGAGAGCGAACGAGACAAAAAGAGTAAGGGCGAATCAGAGAGAGAAAGAGAGAGTAAGAGAGAATCGGAGAGAGAAAGACGTATCAGTCAGTGGGCACGCCGATCAACTACCGAGAATCGACCTTTACTTCCAACAAGTTTTTTCGCCAGAGCATGTCAAAACGGCCACCTGGCAGCTCATTCGCCGACGATAAATCTGTGGCTACAAGAGAAAAAAACGCTGCATGTTACAATTTCAAGAAATGTAAGTCAATGCATTAATTGAACTGTGGCATATGTATAGGAATCGTAATTCATATCAGAACAAAAAAACACCGTGGGAACAAATCCTATATATTCGATTTTGAGAGAACATCAAAATTGACTCAAAAATAATCCAGTTCCTTTTTTCGTTTCTGAATAATTTATTGTTATATTTATTCTACTTTGAGACTCTCTCTGTCAACTCGAATTTGATATGTTGCAATAAGTTTTTCATGGAAATTCGTTTTTTCGTGGCCAACTCATATATAATATAATATAATATAATATAATATAATATAATATAATATAATATAATATAATATAATATAATATAATATAATATAATATAGTATAATATAATATAATATAATGTAATATAATATAATATAATATAATATAATATAATATAATATAATATAATATAGTATAATATAATATAATATTATATAATATAATATAATATAGTATAATATAATATAATATAATATTATATAATATAATGTAATAATATAATATAATTTAGTTTCAGAGAGAGAGAGAGAGAGAGAGAGAGAGAGAGTATATATATCTCATTGAAGAAAGTATCAAAATGTTTCTATCTAAACAGTAAATTGTTGTTTATTGGCTACAATAAACAACCGCATCTCTCTGGCTACAGTAACAACTAAAATGTTACAAATATATGTAACCCACGCGTAATCCAAATTTGATTTCTCCTTGCATTAAATTGAAAACGATCGCAAGCGAACGTTTCTCCATGTTACTAGGGCAAAATTTTGTTTAAAGGTAGATTAGAATTCGCCGAGTCGTTGTCATTCTATTCAGAACCCAGTTCTTGCCTAGAAACTAACTATGTATGTACTATGTACGTAGTTAGGATTTTGCCCGGATTTATAGCCCGTAGCTATAACTCAGCGTGAACTATGCTTATGGACCTTGCACTTCGTATGACTTGGACAATGAGTAACTAGGTATGTGTTAGTAACCTCGTTTTCACAATGGACATATTAAACTGGCGAACATATTAAATTGAATGCGTTCGAACAAAGTGAAGGCACTTATTGTTCGGGCTGTGATTCAGCGAAATTTAGAACGATATTACTACGTTCTGTAACGTTTTTGCGTGTAGCCTTTCAATTGTTCGATTGTACGGCTCGCAGAATTTTGGACATCGTTCTCTGTGTCAGAGCGAAAATATTTCTTGCTCGACATCTTGCGAAACTGTATCACTCGTAAGCATCGAATAAATCGAGATTGAATGAACATTCAATATATAACCAATTTTTTAAAATTGATTTTTTGAAACTGTGTAATAAAATTTGTACATTTCTCACAGTTTCCGGCCGAAATGCAATTCTATTTCATTGGTGTATGTTTATAGTGGTATTTTGCAAGATTGTATGGAAACAAAATCTTGGTTGCAACGTTAAGTAAATAAAAATTACGTTAATTCTACAGTGTGTCATCCTTTTGTCTCGGAGTGTACGTTTGCATCTCTTGTTTCCGACGACTACTCGTCATGTTCTGCTTGCCTTCGGTTTTGGCCTGATTGGGTAACTATGAATCTAGGTAGATGAATGCAAAATGCTCTGATTGATTGTGGGTGTGTTTGTAGGAGTTTGTGCAAACGAGTGGGAAACTGTCACAGAAGATTTCGCTCCTGTTTTCTTGTATGTTGCACTGTATTGTAAATATATACTGTAAATATATAATTATACTACTATAATGCATAATATAATATATATTAATATACATAATATTCTTATATATATTATTCTCCATAATAACATTTCATTTATTAAATTAATAGTAAATAATATTTCCCACAATAACATTTTTCCATAAATAATTATACTACTATAATGCATAATATAATATACATTAATATATACAATATTCTTATATATATTATTCTCCATAATAACATTTCATTTATTGAATTAATAGTAAATAATATTTCCCACAATAACATTTCTCCATAAATAATTATACTACTATAATGCATAATATAATATATATTAATATACATAATATTCTAATATATATTATTCTCCATAATAACATTTCATTTATTAAATTAATAGTAAATAACATTTCCCACAATAACATTTCTCCATAATAACATTTAATAAAAATAATATAACGTATATAATGCAATAAACACTATAACTATAATTATATGAATAGAAACATATACCGTGTGATCTTAATTCGATTAACGCGCTCGTCTCTCTTGGATTTTACGATCACACACGTCTTATAAATGCATAAAGATCGACAAGCCTACTAATTACGTTATGTTTCTTCTGACCCTAATTATGTTATGAGATTATACAGTCTGCCTCGCGTTTTTACATTCCATCCGAGAGCTTGTGAATGATTCACGCGTTGCTGCCAGCAATATCTAAAACTGGAAACGTGAATTTCTGGAAGCACCCAATTTCTTTAAAAAATCATAGCTCTGCTATATCTTTCCTTAAAGTTCAATGTACGTACGTACATTTGAAAAGTGAGATGCAATAATAATAATAATAACAACAATAATAACAACGTTGTTGCTACTACATTCGAGAATTCTATAACAGAAATGATCTGAAGTTTCTTTTGTTGAAAGAGGTTCCACAGTTCTGCCCGTTTGCGAAATAAAAGAAATTAATATATCTTTCACGCATTCGATAATATTTATTGTACTATTGGGTTGGCAACTAAGTAATTGCCGAATTGTTCAATGAAATAAAAAATTTTTTTTTCTTGGAACGAAGTTTAATCTGTAATGTATTTTCCATTTTGTTCGATGACCTTTCGCCATCTCTCCGACAACTTGAAAATTCCACGCTCGTAGAAAGTCTGATCCTTTTCGGCCAAAAACTGAGTTAAGTGAGATTTTACAGCGTCATCGTCGTTAAAAGTTTTACCACGAAGGGAGTTGTCCAGGGATCGAAATAAGTGGTAATCCGATGGCGCGAGATCAGGGCTATACGGTGGGTGTAACGTCAATTCCCAGCCAATATCCATCAATTTTTGGCGAGTGGACAAAGACGTGTGCGGCCTAGCATTGTCCTGCTGGAAAATGACACCTTTACGATCGACCAATTCTGGTCGCTTTTCCTTGACCGCTGCATTCAATTTGTCCAGTTGCTAACATTCGCGGATAATAAAAAATAACATAATAATAATAATAATAATTTTATAATATAACATTTACGGATATCATAAAAATGGGAGTGAGAGACATCTATAACTGAAATCGGCAATTACTTAGTTGCCAACCCAATATTTCCGGTATGACAATGCAAATTGTCGTCGAAGCAAGTGTAGTTCTGGTCACAAAAAACACTCGGACCATAAAATAGGCAGACAATACTTCATACCTAAGTCTGAATGAATAATTTTCGACGTATAGTAAATTCTCCCCAATTGCGAAACAATCGTATCTACTCTTCCCGAATCTTCCATTTTGGTGTACAATATGAGCGTCAATTAGGTCACGGATAATAAAAAATAACATAATAATAATAATAATAATAATAATAATTTTATAATATAACATTTACGGATACCATAAAAATGGGAGTGAGAGACATCTATAACTGAAATCGGCAATTACTTAGTTGCTAACATTCACGGATAATAAAAAATAACAATAATAATAATAATAATAATTTTATAATATAACTGTAGCGGCACACGGCCGGCGACCGTAATAACCATAAAACTGTCCGCTTGCAGATGTCAAGGGGTCGACGGAGAGAAAACGTCCTTGACGTTTGCAAGAACCGGAAATTCCTTTGTTTCTTTATTTTTTATCACTGCCAGATGTACTGCATGCCTGGTCGCGGAGAAAGCCGCCGGCCGCGTACCGCTGCCTGGCCGAACGGCCAGCGCACCCCTACAGCGAGGGTTCATCGATGGCTGTCTCCCCCGCTAAACTAAGCGGGGGCAAAAGAAGACAGCGAGTCCCCCAAAACAGGCGTGGCCTTTTTGGGGGACGTAATATAAATAAGAGACCCGAGTCGGTCCAGAGGACAGTTGATATTTTCCAGTCCAGTTTTCCAGAGCCCTCAATTGGTGACCCCGACGTGATCGCACGAATAACGGTGTATAAGGTACTTTGATAAACAGATAAAGTTAGTAATGGCTACCCCTAACGAGGGTGCGTCGTACCCGCGAGGCGCGTCCGCGGAAGCATCTGTGTCGCGAGTGGCCGTTCGGATGCCCGAATTCTGTGCGTCGGACCCAGAAATGTGGTTTGGGATGGTCGAACGCAGCTTCGAGGCATCGGGTATTACGACCGAAGCCACAAAATTCGGGTATGTGTTAGGAGCATTGAATCCTGTGTACGCCGCGGAAGTCCGCGACATTATAATGAACCCGCCAAATACTGGACAGTACCAGAGGTTAAAAACGGAACTCATTCGAAGGCTCAGTTCGTCGCAAGAGCAAAAAACGCGACGTTTGCTGGAATCGGAGGAAATTGGAGACAGGAAGCCGTCTCAATTTCTGCGACACTTGCGCGGACTGGCTGGCAACAACGTGTCAGATAGTGTTTTGCGTACGCTGTGGATGGGTAGGTTGCCTAATAGTATGCAGGTAATCTTAGCGACCCAGAAGGACGCGGAGATGGATAAGGTGACTGACCTGGCAGATGCGATAGCCGAGACGATGGGCCCCCGAACTCAGGTAGCGGAGGCGTCGGCATCTACTGCAGCAGCCGCGGCACCGAGCAACGCGCCTCAAGACCTTGAGGCACTCATAAATTTAAAAATGGCGCAAATCAGCCTGTCGTTCCAGCAGGAGATTGCGGCGATCCGACACGAGTTGATTGGGAATGAACGTTCTTCGCGTTTCGATCGTCGGTATCGCCCCCGATCGCCTGCCCGTCGGGAGCCCCGTCAACGCTCCGTGTCGCAAAGACGCACGGAACAGAGGCAGGGTAAATGTTTTTACCATTGGCGTTGGGGAGCGAGTGCGAATCGATGTATTCCACCGTGCAATTGGAACTCGATGCAGGGAAACGAACCGGGCAGTCGTTAATGACGGCAGATGACTTGAGCCCGATGCCGCGCCGTCTATTTGTGACCGACAAGACGACTAGAACGCAATTCCTGGTCGATACAGGAGCCGACCTTTGCGTGTACCCACGATCCATGATTCGTGGCCCCGGGAAGAAATCGGATTATGTGTTGTTCGCGGCAAATGGGTCCGAAATTACAACGTTTGGTACAACCACGTTGACGTTGGACTTTGGGTTACGTCGCGAGTTTACGTGGAGATTTGTGGTAGCCAGTGTATCTAAGCCAATTATCGGCGTAGACTTTTTGTACCATTATGGTTTACTGGTAGACATTCGGAATCGCCGGTTGATAGACAATATAACTTCGTTGTCAGTGCCCGGGCAACCGGTAGGTAGAAGTGCTAGCGACATTCCCAGCGTGAAAACGGTTTCGGGGGATTCCATATACTTGGAGCTGTTGCAGAAATTTCCCGAAATCACGAGACCAGAGGGAATCCCGACTGTTAGAAAAAAGCATACAACGGTACATTATATCCGGACATCGCCAGGTCAACCGGTTAATTGCAGACCAAGGAGGTTGGCACCGGATCGACTCAGGGCAGCGAAGAAGGAGTTCGACGAAATGGTGAAGCTGGGGATTGCGAGGCCGTCCGAAAGCAGCTGGTCATCTCCTTTACATGTGGTGCCAAAGAAGGAATCAGGCGAGTGGAGACCGTGCGGAGATTACCGGGCACTCAACGACCGCACAGTTCCGGATAGGTACCCGGTAAAGCATATTGAAGACTTTGCGCAAAACTTATTCGGAAAAAAGGTATTTTCAACGATAGACTTAGTGCGTGCGTACAATCAGATTCCGGTTGCGCCCGAAGATGTGTTTAAGACGGCGGTTACGACGCCATTCGGGCTGTTCGAATTTCCGGGGATGCCGTTCGGGTTACGCAACGCGGCACAGACTTTTCAAAGATTTATCGATGAGGTGCTTCGAGGACTAGATTTCGTGTACGCGTATATAGACGATATCATCGTAGCGTCGGAATCCGAAGCGCAACACCTCGAACATTTGAACATTTTATTTAATAGGCTGAAGTCGTACGGTATAGTAGTTAACCCGGGCAAGTGCACGTTCGGAAAACCCGAGGTAGAATTTTTAGGTTATTCGGTATCACATAAGGGCACAAAACCTCTAGAATGTAAGGTGCGCGCGATCGTAGAATACCCCCAACCGGTTACAGCCAAACAGCTGAGGCAGTTTTTAGGTATGATGAACTTTTACAGACGATTCATACCTAGGGCTGCACAGGTGCAGGCAGCAATGAATAACTTGCTGTCAGGTAACGCGAAGGGTCGCACACCGATTCATTGGAATGCAGAGGCGGTAGTAGCGTTTGAGGAGTCAAAAAGAGCCTTGGCACAGGCCACCTTGCTGGCGCACCCGCAGATTGGCGCCCCCCTTGCGCTTACCTGCGATGCCTCAGACTTCGCGGTTGGCGCGGTTTTACAACAGGACACCGGGAACGGTTGGGAACCGATAGGTTTTTTTTCAAAAA
Source organism: Megalopta genalis (assembly GCF_051020955.1). NCBI lineage: Eukaryota > Metazoa > Arthropoda > Insecta > Hymenoptera > Halictidae > Megalopta > Megalopta genalis. Next base: position 2,409,138 of record NC_135018.1, read on the forward strand.
AACTCAGCGCGGCGGAGACGAATTACGGGGCCTACGATCGCGAGCTATTAGCTATATATTTAGCAATTAAGCAATTTCGGTATATGGTGGAAGGACGTGCGTTTGTTATATTCACCGATCACAAACCGATAACGTTTGCGTTTCGCCAAAAACCGGAAAAGTGCTCGCCGAGGCAATTCCGGTACCTAGATTTTATAAGTCAATTTTCTACCGACATCCGTCACGTTGCCGGAAAAGACAATATTATTGCCGACGCGTTATCCAGGATCGAGGAAGTGGAAGAACTTCTCGATTACGAAGAATTGGCGAAGGCACAAGACACCGATAGCGAACTCTCGGCCTACGTGCGAGGCGAGTGTGCGAGTGCTCTAGTACTAAGAAAAATGCGAATTCCTGGGTCAAACAGTTTTGTATGGTGTGATGTGTCGACGAGCATTGCGAGGCCATTTGTCACGGGAACATTCCGCCGCGCGGCGTTCGATACGGTGCACAGACTTGCACATCCCGGAATTAAGGCGACGGCGAAATTAATGACGGAACGATATGTATGGCCGTCAATAAAAACGGACAGTAAGCGTTGGGCGCGAGCGTGCGTCTCTTGCCAGCGTTCAAAAGTGTCCAGGCATGTACATTCGCCGCTCGGAAAGTTTGCGCCGTCGGAAAGGTTCGAACATGTGCATATTGACATTGTAGTGTTGCCCATGTCGGAAGGTCATAGGTATTGTTTGACCTGCGTGGACCGGTATACCCGGTGGCCGGAGGCGTTCCCGATGATAAATCAGGAAGCACAAACGGTGGCACGAGCGTTCTACGAGGGATGGATTGCTCGATTTGGGACCCCTCTTAGAGTAACAACCGACCAAGGAAGACAATTTGAATCGTCCTTGTTCAAGCATTTGAACGAGTTAACAGGGACAACACATTTAAGGACAACGGCATACCACCCAGCGGCGAACGGCATGGTGGAGCGTTTCCATCGACAGTTGAAGGCTGCCATTCGTTGCCACCAAGACGTTCAATGGACGAGGGTCCTTCCTACCATATTGCTGGGTTTACGCGCAGCCTGGAAGGAGGACACCAAATCAACGGCAGCAGAACTTGTCTATGGGGAGACGTTGCGTCTACCTGGTGAGTTCCTAGCACCGCGTCAAATAGAAGGCGAGTATGACGTTTCCAATTTTGCCGAGGAACTACGTCAGCATTTCCGGGGGATCACCCCAGCCGCAGGTAGTCACCACAATGCGCAGCGGATTTTTGTATATAAAGACTTAGCAGTGTGTGAAAAAGTGTTTATCCGGAATGATAAAGTACGAACTTTATTGGAGCCACCGTACGATGGACCATTCGAGGTCATATCCCGGGGCCCAAAAAACTTTGTGATAAATATTAAGGATAAACCTGTTAATGTTAGTATTGATAGATTAAAGCCGGCGTACGTTGTTAATGATGCCGTTGATAATGAAGCGACTCAAACAATGCAGGTACCGCGATCAGAACCGACAGTGTCTGCTCCGGAACAAGAGGTGCGAACTACACGTTCAGGAAGACGAGTGAGGTTTCCGGATAGATTGCAGATTGCAAAAATAAGATACTATTATGAATGAGTGAGAGAGTGGGATGTAGCGAGTATCGCATATACCGTCGTATGGCATGTCGCAGGGCAAGTTTTTGTTTTTGTTTTTGTTGTAGAAATAAGAATTGTATCGCGATTGGTCAATCACTGGCAAGGGGGTGATGTAGCGGCACACGGCCGGCGACCGTAATAACCATAAAACTGTCCGCTTGCAGATGTCAAGGGGTCGACGGAGAGAAAACGTCCTTGACGTTTGCAAGAACCGGAAATTCCTTTGTTTCTTTATTTTTTATCACTGCCAGATGTACTGCATGCCTGGTCGCGGAGAAAGCCGCCGGCCGCGTACCGCTGCCTGGCCGAACGGCCAGCGCACCCCTACAGCGAGGGTTCATCGATGGCTGTCTCCCCCGCTAAACTAAGCGGGGGCAAAAGAAGACAGCGAGTCCCCCAAAACAGGCGTGGCCTTTTTGGGGGACGTAATATAAATAAGAGACCCGAGTCGGTCCAGAGGACAGTTGATATTTTTCAGTCCAGTCTTTCTGAGCCCTCATAACATTTACGGATATCATAAAAATGGGAGTGAGAGACATCTATAACTGAAATCGGCAATTACTTAGTTGCCAACCCAATATAATTATATTATAAGTATATTGTAGTATAATTTCGATCACGAGTTTCAAGTACAATTTTACGTGTTTCAAGTACAATTTCAATTACGATGTGGCAGTTCGTATAATACCACGTACAAAAAACGTTCGTCTCGATTGAACGTACCCGCGTTGTAATCAAATGTCGGGATGACGTTATTGTGCAAAACTTGCCGGCAAGACCGAATGCGTATACATATTTCTGCAACAATAGTGGCGCGCGCGTATCCGTGAGATCGGTCGCTCGAGTAATTCGAATTTGACGGGATCCGGTAACAGTCATTCAATCTCCAGCAGGCATATTCGCCTAGTGTGCAATCAGACACCGTGCCAAAGTAATTAAACGAAGTTGTAGTCGCACGTTGCACGCGGTACGCCGCGCTCACCCGTTAGATCCCATGGCAGCTCTAGCAAGTAGCTGTGTCGCTTATCGTGAAATTAATTTGGCTCGCGTGACGCGACGCGACAGCAGTCGCGAGGCGGCTCGTTATGGGGTTACGGATTGCAACATTCCGTTCGGCTTGGAATGGCGGGCACAGCCATTAGATCCACGGACATTCCTTACTGTTTTCGGCCACCTGTTCCCAGGCGTAATTGAAAAGTTCGAAGCGAGGAGTTGCGTTAACTGAGCGTAAATCGCTTTGCACGCGGCCGGAGACGCGATCGCGTTTAGTTGTCGCTAATTAATGTCCTCATCGAATTTGATCGTTGGATCATCTGCCGATTGCTATCTATTTGTTCTTTCATTCTTTGCATCGTAATTATATATGGATAAAATAATTACATAGTTGTAAACTGCTGTTCAGCGTATTCTCGATTATACGAGCGCGTATTTTTATACGTAAGTTGATAATTAAATGGCAAAACTGAATAATTAAGTCTTGGTACGGTGAAACAATAATTTTTACGTAGGGAAAACAAAATAATGATCTCTTAATGATATTATTAAACGTTATAAAAAGAAACATGTATTAAGAAACTTGATCCATTGGTGAAATTAATTAGATAATAATGATGATCATAATTAATTGTTGCGTGATTTTTATTTTTTTATTGCATATTTTTTATCTCAACAAATTTTAGGTCGTGTGTACCAATTTTACACAATTTATTACACATATATTATATTTGTTTCTGTTGTTTTATTAATATTATTTCATTTATTAGTGAACTGAAAAATCGAGATACGATTATTTTAGTTCATGTAGAAATATAGTGCTAAGTTATATTTGTAACATGTTCTGTTTATCTCCATGGCAATCCAGAATATAAATATCGTACTTCAATTATCCAGTTTCCGTCAATTACTTAAAATTTTCTCGTGTTTCATTAAGCTCGATAAAGAAACTAACGTGTTCTAGAAGTGGTAGATTAAAGAAAAATATCGAAAAAATTAGTGAATAAAATCGGAAACGATCCCAAGCGTTACCAATTACATTTATGTCAAAAAGATTCGCCGTTCGAATAGCAATCGACACGCATTCCCCCGTTGCTCGTATTCGAATAGATAAGAATTATTTAAAAATATGACGATGTCGCTGTGTCGAATGAAGAATGTCGGTTTCTGCATGAAAAGTAGCTCGCCTTCGGTGCTCATTAAAATATCAAATGATGTGAAATGTCGAATAATAGAAATTGGTTACAGCGTTCGTCGGTGTTCGCAGGAACGCCGTAATACGCGAGAGGCCGTTCACATCGTAAATTTGATTACGGTGCTCCAGCCGGGAAGCTAAAGGAGACCTCCGTTTTGGAGGCCAGGAAATTACGTAACTCGGGCAAAAGTAGGATTCCAGGTGCTGCGGAATAGCTTCTTCTTGTGTAGACTTCCGGGGGACTGTCGTAAGGAATTCTGACCGTCTTCTCGGGCCGCCTCGCTTAGGCTAACTATCCCTCGTTCTTGTTCCACGTCGGCTTCATCTATTCCGGCCACATGTCGACACGTGCCGCGCGATGATGTTCCCCGTCATACCCGCGCAAATTGCGGCGCCTGCTCCGCGAAACAAGAATTTCATGTCTCGTCATTCGTTCGCGTTCGCGAAACACTTCGCGAGGAGCGATTCCAGCTTTTACGCTCTCTCTCTCTCTCTCTCTCTCTCTCTCTCTCTCTCTCTCTCGTGTGACGTTTGTTTCTCCACGATTTTCTTCCGTTTGTTGCGTGTAACACGTTCAACCCCTCGCCATATTTAGGCGAGTCTGACACGTGATAGAGATTTCTGATAAAAACCTGTTAAATGTGAATGTGCTATACTGTTCTTTTCAGTCTGAATCAAATTCTGATTTCTTGTCGTTGGTGTTTAAACATATAAGTGAATGTAGACCCACGATGATGTAAATATAAATTATTCTTTTTCTTCGTAAAAATTGTTATAACCGAAAAATTTCTAAGCATCGTTTATTTAATCGTGAATAAGTAAAATTGCCGACGTTGTTTCATAACCGGGGTGAGCTGTTATATTACGTTATCGTTGTATTATAACTTTTATACTTGTCATATAATCGTTCAATTTTTGTTTATTTCATCATATTTGTTACTGCAATATTATATTATTTGTAATAATTATGATTATTATATTTATAGTTATAATTATTATAGTTAGTATTATTATTATTTGTATTAATTGTCTGGAGAATTTCTGCTGCTTCCTGCACCCCCTTTTTTCTTGTGAGGTTATTGAAAATATCATTTTATTCAATTATTCAGATTCAATTTTACTAGTATCATTTTTATTAGCACTATAGTATCACTATTATTTTAGCGATAATCAAATTGTAGACTCGAGGCAGATATCGATATTATTAGTATTACTATTATTGCTATTATTAGTACTATTATTATATTATTACTATTATTATTACTATTATTATTACTATTATTACTATTATTATTATCAAAATTGTAGACTCGAGGCAAATATCGATATTATTAGTATTATTATTATTACTATTATTACTATTATTACTATTATTATTACCATTATTACTATTATTATTACCATTATTACTATTATTATTACTATTATTACTATTATTATCATCATTCAGATTAATCGCCCAGAGTACCGTAACGTTCAAGATCAGTCCATTCAACTTCTCAGTCAATCGATTATGCACTCAATAACGCATTAAACATCTCGCTCTACAATCAGTCGGTTACTTATGCAGCTTCTCAGCTGTTCGATCGTTCATGCATCATTAGCAACCTCCACATCTCTTGCCCTCGCTGTAGATATGTAAGCGAACACGGTTGCCTAATGGTAGGCTAGACCGAACGAAGTCTCATTCATCCGACGACTAATTAAATTGGGCTGAGCTTATTTTCCACGGCAACAGAAACTCGATAAAGTAGTCCGGATCGTATACAGATTTTTCTACACCGCGGTAGATATACGGGTAATTATAATATCGCAACGGGAACGTTAAACTAGTAAAAGTTCTTCTTTTTTTTTAATGACTTTATAGCATCCGCTAACGGATTAATTACCGCGCCAACGTCCATGGTCATTATCGGTACGAGTAAACGCATTTTACTGCGTTTTAAACGGCTTTTAATAATCATCATCGGCTATTTAATAATCATTTCATTAACCCATTACCCGCCACAATTCAAAAATACAAAAAAAAGAACAGTTAAATTAACTGTATAATGATATTCCTAGTAACCAACTGGAACTGTTTTCGCCACAATTGTTACTGTTTTCATTTAAATATAAATAGTATATTAATAAAATAGTATAATAATAATAACAATAATAATAATATAATAATAATAATAAATAGTACACTATAGTATACTAAAAAATGCGTGATTACGCATTAGATTAGTTCAAATTGCAATGATTTCGTGTATACTATTGGGTTGACAACTAAGTAATTGCCGATTTGTTCAATGAAATAAAAATTTTTTTTTTACTTGTATTCTCCATTTTGTTCGATGAGCTTTTGCCATATCTCTGACAACTTGAAAATTCCACGCTCGTAGAAAGTCTGATCCTTTTCGGCCAAAAACTGAGTTAAGTGAGATTTTACAGCGTCATCGTCGTTAAAAGTTTTACCACGAAGAGAGTTGTCCAGAGATCGAAATAAGTGGTAATCCGATGGCGCGAGATCAGGGCTATACGGTGGGTGTAACATCAATTCCCAACCAATATCCATCAATTTTTGCCGAGTGGACAAAGACGTGTGCGGCCTAGCATTGTCCTGCTGGAAAATGACACCTTTACGACTGACCAATTCTGGTCGCTTTTCCTTGACCGCTGCATTCAATTTGTCCAGTTGCTAACATTCACGGATAATAAAAAATAACATAATAATAATAATAATAATTTTATAATATAACATTTACGGATATCATAAAAATGGGAGTGAGAGTCATCTATAACTTTTATGATTGACCAATTCTGATCGCTTTTCCTTGACGGCTGCATTCAATTTGTCCAGTTGCTGACATTCACGGATAATAAAAAATAACATAATAATAATAATAATAATAATAATAATAATAATTTTATAATATAACATTTACGGATATCATAAAAATGGGAGTGAGAGACATCTATAACTGAAATCGGCAATTACTTAGTTGCCAACCCAGTATTTTAGAGCCGCAACGAGATCACGAGATTTACAGTTATCCGTACGATGCCGGTCGTGAATATTAATTTCCTCGAATAGATAATTAATCGCGTAAACGTACGTCGGTTACAGAAACGGTGGACTAATTTCTGGCTCGGTGGCTCTAAACAAATTGATAATCGGTCGCTGCCTCGTCTAAACAGCATCCACGCAGCTCGTCGTCCGGTCTCGCCAGATAACTCACGCACGGTTCTTTAATTTCCGTACCGGTTCCCTTAGACACCCAGTTAATATTACTCATCGCCGGACGGTTGCTCGATCTTACGTAACGACGTTTAAATACACGCACGTACGTGTACCAGATTGTTCGTTAGCCAGGCGAATTATACGAGCGGTCGTCATTCGATTCCGAGTCGCGTTCGCCCAGTAATTAAATAATGTCCCCGTAACAGAGATAACAGCTTTATGCGTCCGGCGCGAAACATCTGATTACCGGGCTCCGTAAACTATCCGACGTGTATTCTCATGTTAACCATTTGCAGCGCCAGTCGGATTTCATGCGCTCAGACTCGTGAAATATTTGAACAGCGTTCGCCGTGCGATCAATATATCGTTGCACGGCTCGCGACAGGAACTTCAATAGCCGAGCGTCGTTCGTTTTGAATCCGTTTAATTAATCTTTCATTCCTGTCGCCGGCAACGGCGTTCATTTAGCTCTTGGTCCTTGCCAGTATTTTCAGCTACATCCTGTATGTTCTTCTAATTTTTCCGTTCTTTAATTCTGCATCGATATCGCGAATCATTAGAGGGTAGTTTTTGGATCCGCAGTAAATTCTTTTTAATTGTCTCTCAGCTCGAAAGCGGAAATGGATAATTTGGGGAATGGAGATGCGGATACCCGAGCCTCGCGGTTCGTTTTTATACAGAGTGTCTTGTAATTATGGTACCCCTGGGAAATGAGATTTATTTTATTAATGAGAAGCAGGGTTAATTAGGGATTCCTGGGATCGTTTCGAGTAACTTTCTCCTTTACGAAAATGCTCTCCGAGGCATCGTTAACGAGTTATTAACGAAAAACAGTGGCCAATGGGAGGCGAGTCTGGCTGATGCGAAGCGGTCGAAGCTCAGTTCCGCTGATTGGCTCGGCCGCCACGCGCCAGCCGGGCTCGCCTCCCATTGGCCGTCGTTTTTCGTTAATAACTCGTTAACGATGCCTCGGAGAACATTTTCGTAAAGGAGAAAGTTACTCGAAATGACCCCAGGAACCCTAATTTCCCAGAAGTAACATAAGAAGCTCGATTAATCGTATCTGTTACAATATCATATATATATAAGAAAAGCTATTATTATTAATTTTTATTAATTCCGATCTAACCGGAACTTATAGTGTCAAAAATTTTCTAATGTCTGCTTTCATTGGAACTTATGATAAAAGAATTTTTCTAAAAAAACTACCACGTGTAATAAATGTTAATGTAGCTCATGAAACAGTTCTGGGACATTCTCTAAAGCTGGTCAAATCAAATTCTGAATCAGCCGAACGTTTAAATTGGTAAAATTGTGTTTCTTTCCACTCTAAATGCATGAAATCCGTAGTTTACTTACCGTTCGCTGCATTTTCCGGTGAACCCGTAGAGGGCGCAGGTATATTCCGGCGATGAACGTAATCGGTCTATCACTAATTCAGAATGATTTCGGGACTTCGTGGAATATTAAAGCATGCCGGTAAACCGTGGCACACCGGGAACACGAAATATAATTGGCACGCTACTCGAACGTAGCATCGCGTAACATCCGCGAGTGCCGCAATAACGTGCATATTTAATCAGTTATCTGTTGCGACCTCTTCGACAAGATTGCGTAACCAAATTGTGCCGCTGAAACTAAGCGAGAACAAACATACTAAACCTAACGAACTCTCATGGTAGAGTCGGTTACTGTGGGCTGACCAATTGCTATGCCCTTGCATAATTAACATTTATATTTGTCATATATGATTATTTAAATTTATATTATTTATAAATGATTATTATTATAATTTTTAATCCCTTTATTTCGTTCATTTTTCACCGAAAAGAAATTTTGTATTTCTTTGTTTCGTTCACTTTTGAATTAAATAATTCTATTCTTTTATTTGGCTTATTTCTGAACGAAGAATTATTTCTATTCTTTCGTATTTATTTATTTTTTCATATAAAAATTGTATTCTTTTATTTCGTTTATTTCTGAACAGGAAAATACTTTTATTCTTCTATTTTATTCATTTTCGAGTGAAAAAAAATTTGCTAAAATTGCAATTCAAACATCGAACATAGCACGAAATCTTGCAATTCCTTCGTGACTAGTATAGTCGTCAAAAACAGCTAACTGGTTAATCGATGAGACTAGCGCTCGCAGCGAGTTCGACAACTATTCCGATAGAACTCTTCCGATTACCTTTTTCCCCCTATTGTAGGGCAACGCGGGGTCAAGATGAAAAACTTCAACTAGCATTCCCGAGCTGACAGAGGTCGACATGGTCATAGAACAGGATCGATCGAAGACGAATGCTCGTTTAGCTTGCCAGTTAACCGGGAAAACATGGCGGGATTTTTGTCGACCTTTTCCCAACCACTTAGAAATGCCTTTCGGTTGAATGGCGAATATTTAATTAGTTATTCGGCACGAATGCCGCCATCGTCTTTTTGCTTTCGCGGTATACGAAGAGAAAGTTACACTGGGATTATCATAATATTCGATAAATATTTGAGAAGCTGGGATCGAAATATTCGACGTGGCAAATGAAATTACAGAAAATGTAGAAATTTCATTAAATAGTATCGATCATAAGGAAAGGTATGAAATAAGAATTTTGTCCTTATGAAAGATAGTGTGAAATATAGTATGAAGTATGAGTTACTTTTATTCTATATATTATATTTACCTAAACTGATATTTAGTTTAGCTGAACTAATATTAAGTTTAGCTAAATTAATTATTATATAATTATCATATAATTACCTCGAGTTTACCTAAATTAGTATCAATAGTTAAGTTCACTTAAACTCAGTACAGAGAATAAAATCATTATTGTAATTAATTTAGCTGAACTAATATTAAGTTTAGCTAAATTAATTATTATATAATTATTATATAATTACCTCGAGTTTACCTAAATTAATATTAATAGTTAAGTTCGCTTAAACTCAATACAGAGAATAAAATCATTATTGTAATTAATTTAGCTGAACTAATATTAAGTTTAGCTAAATTAATTATTATATAATTATCATATAATTACCCCGAGTTTGCCTAAATTAATATCAATAGTTAAGTTCGCTTAAACTCAATACAGAGAATGAAATCATTATTGTAATTAATTTAGCCGAACTAATATTAAGTTTAGCTAAATTAATTATTATATAATTATTATATAATTACCTCGAGTTTACCTAAATTAATATTAATAGTTAAGTTCGCTTAAACTCAATACAGAGAATAAAATCATTATTGTAATTAATTTAGCCGAACTAATATTAAGTTTAGCTAAATTAATTATTATATAATTATTATATAATTACCCCAAATATAACCTAAATGAATATTAATAGTTAAGTTCACTTAAACTCAATACAGAGAACAAAGTCATTATTGTAATTAATTGTTAGCGTGCCGTGCAGCGAAAGAATCGATCGAAAATCGCTGTTGAACGTAATTCGCGTTTATATTAAAATTTCATTCGCGACATGATACCATGTTACGTACAGTTTGAAGCGACTAATTCGCGGTAGCGCCCCCATAGTGACACTTAATTATAGCGGACGGGGTCGGTCGCGTTATGGCTAACATACTTCGAACGCAATTAGGTTAATCAAACGTGCTTGTCGTCACGGTGCCGGGACTTTCTATAACTTGTCCCGCGACGCGTTTGTGCGTATTGCACGAAAATTTGATGCCAGACACCGTATAATCGCCCTAGTCATGATTAATAGTGGTTACGCTGCCGTGGTGATCCAGTTGTTATTAATTTAATGAAACGTTTGCGATAATTGCGTTCCGCCGATTCAGCAGTCGTTATATTGTTTTCGTTCCCGCGACGTAGCCGTTTCAACGTGACGCAAATCGACGGCCATCTTTTTTTTATCTCTTTCAATAATTATCTTCTTTCTGCGACTTCTCTCGCTTTTATAATATATATAATATTATAATAAATATAATATACATAATATAATAAATGTAATATATATAATATAATAAATATAATATATATTATTTATTATATTATATATAATATAATAATAATAAAATAAATAATAATAAATATTATATTATTTTTTATATGTAATATATATATATATTAAAATTAATTATATATATTACATTTATTATATTATGTATATTATATTTATTATAATATACAATATAAATATATAATGTGTATAATATAATGAATATAATATATATAACGAAACTGTAATATTGTCAACAACTATAAAAATAAATAAATAAAAATATCTAATAACAAATAAATATCTGCTATCTTCCGAGAAAACCTTTATTAACAAAAGTTACTCGGTTCTAGGAGATCTATAACATGGCGATAATAACTATTTCACTGTTGGAGAATTTTTTCGGAGCTTTTTACTAATTATAATCACATATTATTTTTATACATTAATCGAATCAGCTCGACATTTTCTATAAAAAGAAGTACATATTGACCTACGTATTAAATATTTAGCCTTATTCTCAGTTGAAAGCTCATGTATAAGTAACAATTTAGTATTAACGGCGCCAACTGTTTTAACTTTCATGGAAATATGTAGAACGTTCTGTTTAAAGAAATTCTAAACGACCACGTCACGGCGGTAACAATTAACATTCGTTTCAAAGTTTTTCGAAATAGATCACTCCTCGAAGTAGGTCCGTAACTTTGAACCGTGTGCCCCACAAATAAATTATAACAAATATATTCTAATGTTCCGCGGTATCTGTCGAGGACGCGTTGCGTAACAACGGTCGCTTGATGTACACGTGTAGGTATGCAATAAATTGCAGTGAAAATAGCTGGATCGATAAGGGTATACAACGCGAGCTAATTAAACGTAGAGTTAATTGAAAATAGGTAACGATAAGAACGATAGGATCGATGTAACGAACTATGTACGGGAAGCTTGGAAGTTGAACATTTTCCAGAGTTGCGTTTGCCAACTGTACTGCCTGCAACTCTAGAAACTGGCGCAAACTAGTTAACCATGTAAAGTTATGAACGGTGAATTTATCGTCCGCTATTGCTCCCGTTAAAAATTGTTACGTGCTGCCGCGTTCAATTACGGTTCCCATGAAATTTCACTGAAGAACGCGAACGTTTTAAAGGACGATGTATGAAAGAGATCCGTATATACATACATCTAGGCCAGATGTCCCGATTACCGTGCTTTCAAGCCAATTTTTTTGCCTTGCCGAAACTCTCAATGAACGCTAGAATTTTTATTCAATGCACTGAATATGTGTCTCGATTTTTCAGACACTTTTCATTTTGAATATATCGTTTTTGCGCGATAAAGATTTGTAATTTAATGGTGTTTTTATATTTTCCATATTTTTTATATTTTTCATAGTTCCGCAAGTTTCCAGGAGCCGTGCTACACAACGTGACTTTTCATATTTCCGTGCCCCGTGTTTCTGTGCCTCGTATTTCCGTGCCCCGAATTTCTGTGCCCCGAATTTCTGTGCCTCGTATTTCTGTGCCCCATATCTCTGTGCCCCGAATTTCTGTGCCTCGTATTTCTGTGCCCCGAATTTCTGTGCCCCGAATTTCTGTGCCCTGTATTTCCGAGCCTCGTATTTCCGTGCCCCGTATTTCCGTACCTCGAATTTCCGTGCCCCGAATTTCTGTGCCTCGTATTTCTGTGCCTCGTATTTTTGTGCCCCGAATTTCTGTGCCCCGTATTTCCGTACCTCGAATTTCCGTGCCCCGTATTTCCGTGCCCCATATTTCCGTGCTCCGAATTTCTGTGCCCCATATTTCCATGCCCCATATTTCTGTGCTCCGAATTTCTGTGCCTCGAATTTCCGTGTCCCGTATTTCCGTGCCCCGTATTTCCACGCTTTACGTTCTAAGACCCGACCCAATTTCCGAATTTATATTGAAATTATAAAAATATCTTAAAGATCCACCACATCAACCAATCCTATATAGCCAGTAATCGGCCGATATATTTAAAGTCCAATACGATGATAAGTGTTACGCGACGTTGGGTTGAAATGTCAAATGTTCGCAGCCTCGACACGATGCGTCCTATCAGTTATTTTCGCGCGGCTGTCGAATAATGTCACGCGTCAAATAAGAGCGCACTACCCTAACTCCGGGGGTGGAATCGCGAAATGTCAACGTCGCTCAAGGGAGGGCCGAGGAAATACTTAGGAGCATGTGTTGCGGCGAATTTATTCTTGACGGCTCCGAGCCGGGACGTCGAAATGTCTGATTATTGTTCCAGTTATCGTCGACTGCTTTTCTCGGAGACGTGTTCTTTTATCGCCCCCCCTCCCCCTTGATCACGGAAACAAAGTGCACTGATTCGCGTTACTAGATATTCGCGTTAATCATTGTTACGCGATCGATTGACAAAGCGGGACAAATTTATGATTTCTCGACGTTTTTATGTTGTCTACGTTATTGCCAAATGTAAAATATAATATAGGATGTAAATAATATAAAATAATATAAGTAATGTATATAATAATATAAATAATATATATAATGTATAATATAAGAGTAATATATACATATATATAAGTAATATAAATAATGTAAATAATATAAATAGTATAAACAATACAAATTATATAAAGAATCTAAATAATATAAAATAATATAAATTGTATAAAATAATATACATAATATAAAATAATGTAATACGCACAAAAATGGTTGGTTTTATAGTCGTTGACAAACGGTAAATGTAAAAACGAGCCGGAAGGCTCGAATAATTGTGTCTTCTCTTCCCAAATTGTCCATTTTTGGGTGCAATCTGAGCGCAAATTAGGGAGACATTATTGTACCTCCTTGTCTTGCAATATTGTACATTTATTCAGGGTTACAGTAAATTCTCCATAATTGACGCTCAGATTGTGCACAAAAATGGACACAATTTATATTATAATATAATACAAATATAATACAAATATAATATAAATATAATATAAATATAATACAAACATAATACAAATATAATATAAATATAATACAAATATAATACAAATATAATATTAATATAATACAAATATAATACAAATATAATATAAATATAATATAAATATAATACAAACATAATACAAATATAATATAAATATAATACAAATATAATACAAATATAATATTAATATAATACAAATATAATACAAATATAATATAAATATAATATAAATATAATACAAACATAATACAAATATAATATAAATATAATACAAATATAATACAAATATAATATTAATATAATACAAATATAATACAAATATAATACAAATATAATATAAATATAATATAGTATATAGTATATAGTATAACATAGTATATATAGTATAATATAGTATATAGTATATAGTATATAGTATATAGTATATAGTATATAGTATATAGTATATAGTATATAGTATATAGTATAAAATAATATAAATAATATCAAATAATATGAATAATAAAATATAAGCAAATTCTAAAATAGAATAGTGGATACAAAGGGTTGATGAACCGCGACGTAACGCTCTAATCGTTTCGAAACAAAGCAGACGCGAACAACACCGGTTTCCTAAGCATCCGGCCAGAATAGGTAGCAGCAGGTTTCGCGGAGATCGGCGAGCGTTGTAAAATTTACGAGCAAGCGTGTACGTCAGCGCGATAGATTCGATTTGGTGGGGCCGTGGGGTAGGTAGAGGTGTACGAGGGATCAATTCGATTTATTCGTCGAACTCGGTGCAACGGTTTCCTCGCGGCTCGCTTGACTCGAGCCGGTGACGTGGGTCCGGGCATGTCTCGGCCAATTCGCAATTACAGCCGATCGGGGACGACGTTGTTTCCCGTCCAAATTAAGAATGTTTTTTCGCGTAGTATCGCGTTCCGGTAATTTTATTTCCGTGTTCGGCCCGAGTGGTGTGTGCGCGCGCGCGCGTGTGTGTGTGTGTGTCTATACAAATACGCGCGGCCGGCCCGGCCTCGAGAACGCCGGCCCGGGCGAGAAGCTTACAACAGAAGAGGAGGACTCCTTATCTGCATCGTGTTGCATCGCTCGCAACATTCGAGCCGCGCCGTGATTAAGTGGATGCGTGCGCGCGCTCGCGGCCGCCGCGTGTAGGCGTGAGCATGCTCGCGCGAGGGCAAGAGAAGCAAAAAAGAGAGAGGAGAGGAACGCCGCGGCGAAAGTTCGGCGGGGCTGTGCACATCGTGGCAAAAAAGATCGCGTCTTGGGATAACGATAAATTCTCTGTTACGGGGTACAGTAATGTCTCCCTAATTGACGCTCAGATTGTCCACGAAAATCGACAATTTTGGAAGAGAAGGTACGATTGTTCAAGCCTTGTGGCTCGTTTTTTATGGTTATCAAGTGTCAAGAACTATAAAAACGAACGGCAAGGCTCGAATAATCGTATCTCCTCTTCCCAAATTGTCCATTTATGTGGGCAATCTGAGCGTCAATTAGGGAGACATTACTGTATTCTACAAATTATTCGCATGATCACATGTTTGAAATCTAAACAATCGCGATTTCTCGTCGATTGAATACTAATTATCAGTTTTCCATCAGACCATCGGAAGGGGCTGAAAAATCCTGGGGACTGCAGTATAATGTCTCCCTAATTGACGCTCGGATTGTCCACAAAAATGGATAATTTGGGAAGAGGAGCCTCGCGAATTCGAGCCAAATATAAAATAATATAAACAATATAAAATGTAAATAATATAAAATAATATAAATAATATAAAGTAATATAAAATAATATAAATAATAAAATATAAGCAAATTCTAAAATAGAATAGTGGATACAAAGGGTTGATGAACCGTTTTATAGTAAACATAAAATAAATAAGTATTATTTAATACAAAAATTGTAATAAAACATATGTTTCGATTATGTCAAAAAATCAGTGCCACCGGAATAAATGGACTCTTCTGTTTGGCTTATTATTTTAACTTATTATTTTGACTCTTCTTTTTTTTACCGTTTTTATAGTTACCAAAATGTCCATTTTTGTGGACAATCCGAGCGTCAATTAGGGAGACATTACTGTAAATCTTCGAATCGCGCCGGCCTGATGAATCTCTGATAGCTTTTGCGTGATTGATAAATACTTCATTAGTATCGATATAATTAGTGGAAGCCTCTTTCTTTCGCGCGAGCGGATACGCTGGCTTAATGGGGGGGGCGGGGGCTCCACTTTAGCGATTAAAAAGAAATGATTATTTTTTTTTATCTTCCTAAGTGCGCAGAATATTGACAGGTGTCGAAGCGGTATCTCGAAATTCGAACACTTTTTCGACTGAAAAAGATTGCCATCGAAATTGTTCCGCGTTCTTCTCGATGACACGGGCAGAACAATGCGTCGCTTCGCGTTTCGTCCACTTCAGCTTTAAAATGAATCAGCCACGAAAGTACCTGCGGGTCAACGAACACCTCTTTGACATTTCGAGAATCAATAAATGAAAGACTCGGCCGAAAATAGCGGCTGGATGACAGCCAAGCATGTGGAACTCGTGCTTTCCGCAAGGCGAAGCTAAAGGAAGTTCATTGGTAGCGCTCTCTCTGCGTGTGAAAGCGAATATATCAGACTTAATTCTATTTAATCCGCGTGACGCGGATCTCGTCGATCTACTCGATTAAAATAATAATAATAATAATAATATTATTATAATATCATATTATTATTTTAATATTTAATAATATTATTATAATATTATTATATATTTAATAATATTAATAAAATAATATTATTATATATTTAATAATAATAATATTATTATAATATCATATTATTATTTTAATCGAGTAGATCGACGAGATCGACGTCACGTGGATTAAATAGAATATTATAATAATAATTATCATTATAATTATTATTATATTTATATTTATAATAATGATTGTTATAACATAGTAATGAATAAGAATAATAACAAAATGAAATCTTTTTGAAGAGACGAAACAACTTTCTGGACGATGCAATATTTAAAAATGATTTCGAAACTATTATTTGATTTCGAAACTTGTGTTTTATTTATAAATTTACATTTTATTTCGAAACTTGTATTTTATTTAAACACATTCGAAATAATGACTTTCCTTTTATTATGAATTGACATCAATTTATGGTCGTGTTCTCGATACAAACGTATGAATGGTATAAGCCCGGTACACATTGAATTAATTAAACTCGGTCAGAAACAGGACAGTTCTGTTATGCTGCGCGTGTGACAAGTAAATTTCGTCGAATAGAGGAAATCGGTCGTTTTTGCGATTTCAACATGTCAGCGGAACTTTGATCGAGGATTTTACCACATGCGGTTTGCGGCCAACAGGTTGGCCAACCACCTCGAGTCCGGTTACGCTGGGAATTGGAGCACGATCCGTGCCAGATTTAAATTTTCACTACCTTTCCCAAAATACAATGGTGTTTCCTATATTTTTCCAGAGCGACCTACATTGTTTTTTTAGAAAGCACCACCTATTCGTTTCGTTATAGGAAGCTAATCGTTTCAACGATCGCATAAACACGTGTTATTCTAAAAATATATACATAGACTGATGCAAAAATGATTGTGGTCTCGATGCATCATTTTTTAAACAATGCTTGTATCAGTGTCACATAGATCTTATTTAAATTGGAACCGTTTGCATTTAGACAACGTTGCCAAACAGAAGTTTCCATTTATTCCGGTGGCACTGATTTTTTGACATAATCGAAACATATGTTTTATTACAATTTTTGTATTAAATAATATTTATTTATTTTATTACAATTTATTGTGTATATAATATACTGATATATCGTAATATTAATATATTAATAATATATTAATATGTAATATTAAATATAATAATATATAATAATAATATAATAAATATAATAATAATATTAATATATTAGTATATAGTATATTATTAGTATATTAGTATTATATTAGTATATCAATATTAAACATATTAATAATATTATTATACACATATTTTATTACAATCTATGTGTATATAATATACTGATATATCATAATATTAATATATTAATAATATACTAATATGAAATATTAAATATAATAATATATAATAATAATAATATAGAATATACAATAATATAATAAATATAATAATAATATTAATATATTAGTATATAGTATAGTATCAGTGTATTAGTATTATATTAGTATATCAATATTAAACATATTAGTAATATTATTATACATATTTTATTACAATCTATGTGTATATAATATCAATATTAATATATTAATAATATACTAATATGTAACATTAAATATAATAATATATAATAATAATATAATAGTATATACAATAACATAATAAATATAATAATAATATTAACGTATTAGTACATAGTATAGTAATAGTATAATATATTAGTATTATATTAGTATATCAATATTAAACATATAAAAAATTATGAGGTTCATTTTTAGAAGGTCAAGCACTCAGTCTTCGACTATTTATAATATCAATTTTTTAGAATATTAATTTATGTTTACAATATTTCGAACATTAAAGTTTCCCTACATATTCTTGTGTCATCGCAGAATGCAAAAAACGCAAGAAGAACAAGTAATCGATTCTTGAAAAGTTCCATTATAAACAGAGGAACATTTCCTCAGTTCCACCGATGCTTGTCATTCAGCACGGGCGCCGCACTAAACCAATTTTACATTCGCGCGCAACAGGCCAAGGTATTTTCAATTTCGCCGGTTTCATCGTTGGCTCGTTAAAGAAAGAAATGGCGGGTAAAAAGCTGGGTCCGAGGACGCGGCGCGGATCGTTGCCCCGTAGCTTGGCCGCATCAAAATGAAATTCCAGGGATGGTGGTAAACTTCTCGGGGTAATTGTCCCGAGTCACACAGGTATCGGGGTGTCCGTGTCGTTGGAGTCGCGGTAATGTTTAGGTCACGGAACAGTTTATTGCCTGACAAAGCGTCTCTCTCTCTCTCGCTCTCGCTCTCTCGCTCTCTCTCTCGCTCTCGCTCTCTCTCTCGCTCTCTCTCTCGCTCTCGCTCTCTCTGTCGCTCTCGCTCTCTCGCTCTCGCTCTCTCTCTCGGCCTCCCTCTCACCTGGCTAACGACGAGTCCACATCCGGCGGAAATCGCACGCTAGACGGCCCCGATGCTGGCCCGCAGGCGTTGGTAAGATGAAAGGGAAGCTTTCGTCGAGTCTGCTTGACACCTGCCGTGCAGACGACAGGCTTTATTGCTCGCGTTCTCGAGCCTCGTTTCGTCACAATGAATCTTTAATGTCCTCCGTCGCGCCGGTTCCCTGGAAAATAATAGACATTAAGCTCTGCAAGCGAAGAAGGGCGGCGGAGGGTTCGGAGGGGAGGGGCAGAGGCCGTGTTTAGATGTGTAGAACGCGTAGAACGAGGGAACGAGAGGCGGTTAACTACGCCCGGAAAAGAAAGTTAAAAGCGGCCGGGGAACTTCTCGTTCTTCGCGACATAAACGAACGACTTCCGCGCGCCGGTAACGCGGTTAAAACTTGCTACCATTGCCTACCTACTACCCCCTGCGTGTGCCGGCGCGCATTTCTCTTCCCTGCTCTTCTTGCCCGGCCGCTTTAATTTGCTCAAGCGACTAGAAGAAATTGAATGCGCACGATGCATCGGTTCGCTTTACCGCGATCGAGCGAACGAAGAGGCCGAACTCTTTCTTCCGAGTAATTTAATCCCTGCCAGCGTGTGTCGCACTGTCTTGTCCCAATACGGAGGTCGAAATAATTGTTTCCTCGATCGACGACCGCTCGAGCTAGCGACCCCGAAAATGACCGAGTTGCGCCAAAGTCGAAGATCTCTCGGTGCGAATAAGATTTATTTAGAACGGTGATTTTTTTTCAAATTTATTTAGGACGATGATCTTCTTTTTTTTCTTTTTCTTTTTTAATTCATTTAGAACGTTTTAGTGGAGCATGTGTTGTGGATAAATCGCAATTCTGTTGTAATATTTCGAGTTTAATATTTCGAGGTTGAAAAATGTTTGTGATACATTCTCTTCGTTTTTACAATAGTTCAGTTTTCACGTGAAAAAATAGAGAGAGAGAGAGAGAGCATCGCATTGTCTCATTTCTATGAAAAGTTTTTTCATTTCGACATAACTTCGTCACTTTGCCCCAATTGTGCGGCGCACACTGTTCGATTCACGGGACAAAAGTCGAACAGTTGAAGTATCGCGAAATATCAATGACGAAATGTAGTTTCTGAAACTACCCTCAGTTTTCGCCGAGTATACCAATTTGCAGTTGAAATTTCAAATTGAATTTCAACCGCAAAAAATCAATGTACCGGCAATTTTCTCCGGCATGTTTCTCTCTTTAATCGAAAGAAATAAAATTAATTAAAATTAATTAAATTAAAACAAATAATCTCACTGGAATTTCTCATTTTAATCTGGTTTTTATATGTCAAATACAGCATCGTAGAGCCTTTAAAACGTGTAAATAATTTCATCAGAATAAAATATATATATAATATTTCTATAATTTTTTTTCATATAAAATTTTTATCAATTTTAAGGATAATATAATATTAATATAATTTTAAAAAATTACTGCCATAGTTGGTCTGCATCGTCGAATTCTACTCCATTCGATCATATTAAATATTATTAAATAATATTTGATATTTCCCTTCACATGTTTGAACAATGTGCCAAAATATTAAAATATTGATCCAAGTTAATATTAATCTAAAAATATAGTAATCTAAGGTAAATTCGATAGTAACTTAACAACCGAAAGGCTAAATAATTTTAAAAGTTCAATTTAAATATTCATCAAAAACAGCTTCTATATGTGATAAATAATTTCTACGTTGAATTTGATGTATTAATGTACCACGGCTCTGTTAGAATTCTGTCAATTCCTTCTCCATGTCAGCAGTCAGCTCGTTTCTGCTTTCTGCGGCTTTAATGTATTCATACGTTCGAGGATGAAATTCCGAGGCATGATTATGTAACTGCTGAACAGGTTCATAATGGAGCCAAATAGAAGATCTTGAACAGAGGCAGCAAATATATGGCGGCGCGTCGAATGTGTATATTTCGAGTACATTTGAACCTGATAATTGCTCATTTAACAGTTATTGGATTTAGCAGATGTATTCATAGACGAGACAAATAGAATTTTCAAATACGAAAAGAGAACTGTAGTATTTAGTTTGTAACTATATTTTGCAATTTCTTTAACATTATTGAAACACGACAAAAATTAGTAGAACCAAAACTATGTTGAAGCATGAACATTCTTATTTTTTTGATGATTTATATGATTATTTATATTTGTATGATTATTTATATCATTATATCTATTTATTTATATTATTTATTTATATGATTATATCTATTATAGGAACTATAACAAATTGTAAATAATTGTTGCTGTTTGCCAAGGGCTATGCAGTGCAATTTATTTCCCAATTTTTATGTATACTCGTCATAAATCTCGTCAACATAAATATAAAAATATAAATAAATATAAAATAAATATAGTAAATATAATAAATATAATCAACATATAAATATATACATATATAAAATATGAATATCGTCAAGTCAGGCGAGCACCGCGGATGCGTGTTTTTTAACACGTTAAGTAGCAAATATCTATCAACCCTAAAAATTCTTATGGTAAAATCATATAATAAAATTTTGAAACAAATCACGAAGATTTAACCAGACTCTGCGCGGACTAAAAAATCATCATCTTGCGAATGTTATAAGTAGAGGTTAGGTTTGGGTATAGATTTGGGACAGGTCTCGCTTGAATTTTCATTATTTGTTTTTAAATGTTCGCCCGTTATATAGATTGCTCACCGGTCCCCGTGATCTGTTTACAGAACCGGTAAATAAACGGCAGCACCGTGTTGACGCATATGTTGCCGCCGGGCCTGCAATATGTGCAAAATTTGTTGCATAGATTTTGCACACCGAATTCATCCTGCCGCAGTTCATATTCACTTTTTCCAAACCGTATTCATTCTTTCGCACGCCGTATTCGCATTTCTCAAATCAAATACACCCTTTGCAAGTTTCGTTCGACGTATCTGTCGCGAATTAAATAATACAAACAGAATTGCAAATATTTTTTGCAAACGGGATTACCGTAAAAACTGAACTTCGTATCTTTTTATTTTGTTTATTTTTTAATGAAGAAACGTAATATTTCTCATTCGACAAATATAAAGTTAATTATGCCCGAAAGCGCGCGCGCGCGCGAATCAACGGTACAGCAAATTGAATAAAAATCTTTCCATTCTTTTAATTCGTTTATATTTGAATAGAAAGAACGTAATATGTCTTATACAATAAATTATTCAATAAATTAATTACGCTCGAAAGCACACCAAAGCCGCAGTAATTGGTCGCCCCACAGTAACCGGCACCCCTGCCTATATAGAAAAATTGTTGAGAACATTGACCCTGCCAATATATTTTCAGATCAAGGAGACCGCATCTGTGTGCCTTTCTATAAGTAATTAAATTACCTTTTCCTTTTTCAATCTCTCATAGAGACTCGCCTTTACTCTCACGTTATTCGGCCAGAAGGTTCGTGTAAACCTCGGCAGAAGCGAACGAGCGAGAACGCTGTTCCCTCGCTAAACGTTTGACCAAGTACTGTCCCGTTCTACTGGCCAGCAGCCCAGCCGCATATCGATCAATTTTCCTGGTACTATGCCTGACGACGTCGCGCCGGTTTCTACCACCGGCGGGTACATCGGTCGTCTTAGCGAGAAGTGCTTGACTTAATCGCGCGACGTAAGTTAGTGGTCCCGAGTGTCGGTGACGTCAGTCGACGGCGTCGGAGGTTTGCGGTGTCTGGGGATGCGGGAGCCGCCTCGGAAGACCCACCCACGACCCGGAGATAGTTGGACCAACCATGATAAACACGCGGTATCCTGGGATTAACACGTTGCCCGCATTGTCTTCGGGCAACTCCTTCATTCTGGCGGAGGGTGTGTGCGCGCTTCCGACCCTAACCACTGGCTAACCCGTACACGGAACGATCTCGCGACGACTTTGGCGGGAAACCAGACCCCGAGCCCTGATGGAAATTGGTTGTACGTCTACGCGACGGACGGATTAAACGAAAATTTCACGACCAGACCGACCTTCCGACTTCGCGAGCCTCGACTTTATCGTTCGGCGAAATATTGTCCGGCTCGCTTCTCGATCTCTTCGCCCACAGGGCAGCGTTGCCAAGTCCATGGATTTTCCCGGAACTCTACGGTTTTTGAACTAAAATCTACGGATTTTTATTCCTCTTTTGGCACTTTGTAATATTACTAATAAGTATTAGTATTATATATTATTATTAGTATATTAGTATTATATATTATTAGTATTATTAGTATTATTATATATTATTAGTATTATTAGTATTATTATATATTATTAGTATTATTAGTATTATTGGTATTATTATTATACTAATAAGTATTCAGCACTCCAAATACTTGGTAATTATGTTAACATCCGGAAACGAGGGGTTCCTGAGGACATTTGAAGAAACTTCTTCCTTTGCGAAAATGCGATCCGCGGCTTCGTTTACGAGTTATTAACGAAAAACCGTGACCAATGACAGAACGCCCCGCCCTCGCGACCACTGCCGCTGCGTTAGGCGGCCGGCGCGATGCGGCATTGGCCGAAGGGGCGGAGCGCCGGTCGAGCTCGCTCTATGATTGGCCAGTGTTTTTCGTTGATAACTCTTAAACGAAACCGCGGATTGCATTTTCGCTGAGGAAAAAGTTACTTCAAATGACCTCAGGAATCCCTCGTTTCCGGAAGTGCCATAATTTTGGGACACTCTATATTCGCTTTAACAATACAATACTTTTACAATAAAATATATAGAAAATTCTCCTTAATTGCGCTCAATCGAACCTTGCTGCTCGTTTTTAGAATCGTTAACAATCGGTAACCATAAAAATTAAGCTTTGGAAGCTACAAAAATCAAGCTTGCTTTAATAAAAAAAAAAGCAAGTTTAATCCCCTTCCAAAATTGTCCATTTTTGTGCACAATCTAAGCGTCAATTAGGAAGCATTAATTTCCTGTTGCAATAATATACGTAAACGCACAATGCCACGCATGCTATTGTCTTCTAGATTTTGTACTCCACGTGTGCAGTTGTCTCTAAACGAATCGTTCAGTTTATTTCATTTCGCCCGAAATATTAAATCAAATCGAGCGCCAACCGTTTGTTAATTTGTTGCGCGAAAATTATCTTACGCGAACACTCTCGTCTCTCGATTAGTCGACGCAATGGAGACTCCACCGCGGCCCGCGATGTTTCCTTATGGGAGTTTAAAGCGATTCGGAACACACAGTGTCGCTGTGTCGAAATAATGGGATTTAGCGCCGACTTTAAAATTCGAACGGAACGAGGTGGAATCACGTTCTCTCCGGAGGTTTCGAAAATTTCATTCCACGAGACACGAAGCTTCCCTCGGCGAATTGTGTAATGACTTGTTAAACCAGTTGGACGTGGCTCTCGCATGCTTTGCCCGCAACCGACTGTACACCGGGAAACCGTGAAGTTTGGCTACAACTTGGCGGATCTTCGCCACCGACACACCGCCCCACAATACACTCGGCAACCAAACTACCCGCTTGTTTCCGTTTCCACGGTCCAAGAGGCGGAATTCGCCTCTACGAGCCACGTAAACTCCTTCAATGAACTCCGACAGCCTTCCCCGAGAATCGATTCGGAATATATCAAATTCACTCTTCGCGAGGCTCCGCTTACGCACGAAACGGAATCTCGGGGCTCGCGATAAAGCGGAAAGAAATTCTGCGGAACCGTTGCATGGGCTGGAAAATCGCACGCGCGAATGCGAATGTTCAACTCGAGAAATGATGTACAGTGTGATGTCTCCCTAATTGACGCTCAGATTGTCCACGAAAATGGACGATTTGGGGAACGGAGCCTTGCGACTCGTTTTTATAGTTACCGATTTTCAATAATCATATTCTCTCTTCCCAAATTTTCCATTTTTGTGCAGAATCTGAGCAGTCAATTTAGGGAAAATTCATTGTACAGTGATGTCTCCCTAATTGACGCTCAGATTGTCCACGAAAATGGACGATTTGGGAAACGGAGCCTTGCGACTCTTTTTATAGTTACCGATTTTCAATAATCATATCTCCTCTTCCCAAATTGTCCATTTTTGTGCAGAATCTGAGCAGTCAATTTAGGGAGAATTCACTGTACTGTAATGTCTCCCTAATTGACGCTCAGATTGTCCACGAAAATGGACGATTTGGGGAATGGAGCCTTGCGAATTCGAGCTTTGCGACTCGTTTTTATAGTTACCGATTTTCAATAATCATATTCCCTCGTCCCAAATTGTCCATTTTTGTGCAGAATTTAAGCAGTCAATTTAGAGAGAATTCACTGTACTGTAATGTCTCCCTAATTGACGCTCAGATTGTCTACGAAAATGGACGATTTGGGGAACGGAGCCTTGCGAATTCGAGCTTTGCGACTCTTTTTATAGTTACCGATTTTCAATAATCATATTCCCTCTTCCCAAATTGTCCAATTTTGTGCAGAATTTAAGCAGTCAATTTAAGGAGAATTCACTGTACTGTAATGTCTCCCTAATTGACGCTCAGATTGTCCACAAAAATGGACGATTTGGGGAACGGAGCCTTGCGAATTCGAGCTTTGCGACTCGTTTTTATAGTTACCGATTTTCAATAATCATATTCCCTCTTCCCAAATTGTCCAATTTTGTGCAGAATCTGAGCAGTCAATTTAGGGAGAATTCACTGTACACGAAAATGGACGATTTGGGAAACGGAGCCTTGCGAATTCGAGCCTTGTGACTCGTTTTTACAGTTACCGATTTTCAACAATTATAAAAACGAGCTGCAAGGCTCGAATAATCGGATCTCCTCTTCCCTAACTGTCCATTTTTTCCGTAGAATCTCGGCGCCAATTAGGGAGAGCTTACTGTATGTGACTCGACGACGATTTCAACGACCTTTTGCACAATGCTAGGCGCATGGATCTCCCGAGCCCTCATTATTTGAGAAGCCTAACTTTATGAACGTTCGTCCGACTAATATTTTTTCGAAGCTCCCGAATTACGCAGGTAAAAAACGTTAGTTCTGCCAGTTCGTCACCCCGAAAACGAAAGTTTTTTTTTCTCAATATCACTATATGAGCCGTTTATTTTGAAAGTGGCATAAGTCGCTTTGTTTTTAAGTCGATATATTTAAGGGTTTGCGTTTGAACACGTTTAAAAATATGAATGCCAACTTTCGAGAAGATTTACTTGTATTTGTTATCTCAGGATACTGATATTTTTCTCAGCATAAATAATTTCGTACAAACATTAAAAAAATCACCACTTTTCATTACGGTAAAGTGACTTATGCCACTTTCAAAATAAACGGCTCATATGTATATTCCTCGGATTCGACACGCGCATCCTTCATCGCATTTGCATACACTTCTATGCGCCTTGCGGTGTTCCATTTTATTACTGCCCCCTTTCGTTTTCGTTCCCTGTCCACCGTTGTTCCGGGCCCCTTCCGTCTCTCCAGCTGACTCTTTAACTCTTTGTTATTTCCCCGTCGATTCTTAATCCGCTCGACCCTCCTATTCTTTTTCCTCGTCTCGTAATTCGACGTGGCAGGGTTGCAGACCCGCCGTGTGTGCCGCGACGGGCTCGATGCGCCGGCAGATACGAGACCTTTTGTGAGATCGGGCCGGCCGGCCCGGCTCGGCCCGGCCCGTTCGTTCGTTCTTCGGGAATAATAAGATGAAAAAAATACAGGGAACGGCTCCCGCCTCCGCGATGCGAGCCTCTCGCCGTTTCATCATGGGACAGGGCGGCGGTTTAAGACCAGGAAAGATCATTTTTTTCGCGGTGTTTTATGTGGACAGATTTTTGGCCACGATTCTTTCGCTCGAACCTCGAATTCGATGAGAATTTGTAGAAAATTTTGTTTACGTTTCAGAAACGGAGTTCGGTATTATTTAGAGTAAATGTATAGTCAGGAAATAATGGGCTTTAATCGCTATCATTAAAATATCACTGACAGTAACAATAAATGGGAATTAATATTTATCGCATGATTAAACGAAAGGGAAACAAAAATTACTTATTATTTGCTTTTCACATAAATTCGAATAGAAAGTAACATTTTATTTGCAAGAAAGAAATAGTAAATAAATTATTTGTGAAGCTATTTGTACGATTTTTTAATTAAATGATAAATTCGATTGTCTTTCGCGAACGAAATATATTAAATATATTTAAAAATGTATTTAAAAATTAAATATACGTACATTTATGCATGTTGGAATTTATATTTTATAAACAATCGTTTATCAACGTATTAGATTAATATTCAATTCAAGTTAATCAACACAATTATTTAATTATATATACTATAATACATTTATAGTTATAGTTATATATAACTATAACTATATATACATTATATATTATATTATATATATAGTTATATATATAATAATAATATATATAATAATAAAATAACTATATATATATATAGTTATTTTATTATTATATATATTTATTATTATATATAGTTATAGTTATAGTTATATATATTTTTATTTCTCGTTTCTCAACAGAAATTACTTTGTTTAGAATAATGCAGTCTTCAGGTACGAAATTCGCGAGCACAAAAGTCCCGGGATACCAATTTTTATGTAAAGCGAAGCTCTCACATTCGTGTTGCTTGTACTCGCTTATATACTTTTTTTTCTTTGATTTGGAGATTTCGGGCCATTGTGCGCGGCGCGCCGTTCGAGAAACAACGTATTTCTTTGTAGCCCTCTGCACAAAAGATCTGTCTGTTCCCCCCTTAACGAGGCCACTGCCGCGCTACTCGTGTTTATCGTGTTCTTTTATTTGCCCGATGCCGAAGGACGCTAATAACGGTGTTCCCGTCATTCGTAAACGCATGCGATATTAACATTATCGCGATAAACAGCGGTGTGAATCGTCCTAGGCAAGAAATATTATTTTTATCCGCGCGCTCGCTTTCCTATTTGTTTGATTATTTTTACCAGAGCCGTCGTTGCGCATGCAGCGACTGTCGCAGAAAATCGTACGCCTGGGAATTCAGCCGATTTTCCGACAATGAGAACATTGTTCTTTCACGCTTCGTGCCGACAACGAGTTAGTTAAACAAATACGAACAACACTAAACAATGAACAGCGGCTTCGTATGTTAATTAACGATTATTTGTTGTTCTGTCTCGAAAGCGTATCTCGCAATTAATTCTTCTTGCAAATGTGATTCCAATCAACCAAATTGATGTATTGTTTATCTATTATTTATCTACGATACGAAATTTATGATTATTCATGAATAACTCTCGGTTGCATCGTAATGCAGCCGGCCGAATATCAATCGGATCGCAGGATTCGTCTGATTGTAATAAAATACGGCATGGAAGGCGATCGATTTCCGATAGTCGAATAAATTTCAATGAAACTTACGTATTTCTGCTGCTTCGTAAATTGAGCAGCATAAATCTTTTAATGATGAAAAAGAGAAGGCGACGCACAGCCTAGGATTACGTATAGAATTTCACGAACATTATTTCAACGAAAATTATTTCGTAATTATAATATATTTAATATATATATATTTAATTATAATATAATATATATTTATTATATTTAATTTAATATATATATATTTAATTATAATATAATATATATTTATTATATTTAATTTAATATATATATATTTAATTATAATATATTTACTCTTAGTGAAATATGAAAATGACGAGCGCGAAGAGTCGAGTAAAAACATTTCGCCACGAAGTTTGTTTTAATAAAGTTCTGCGTTTGCATATTTTTGCATATTTTCGTCTCGTTCAGCGATTACAGAATAGAAAGTTCGAGCATCGAACACCTAATAGACACCCTGTACATTCTCACGCAGAAGTACAATCAGACGACAGAACTCGTTTCGCTCGGCTAGAATCGCGTTTTAGACCACTGCGAGACACGCGGCCACGTGACTAAATTGCATCGCCTGCATCAATCAAGAAGAGGCGTGCACAGAGCGCTTTAGGCGGAAACAAACGGCGGGCAACGTGTCTACATCGTAATAAGTTCGCGGATCGGCAAAAATCCAGGTACGATTGCCCGGCAACGAGATTACGGTAATTACCTGCCACGAGGAGCAACAGTTTCATTACGGATAGAGGGCCGCATGCATCCGGCGCGGCGCGGTGCTCCGCCGTTGCACCGCCGTTGCACCGCGCCGCGGATCCGCGCTCGCTCTCTTTCCCGGCCGAAACAAAAAAAATAAACGAGAAAAAGCTGGCGCAGTTTCGTCGAGAGGAAGGAACTGTCCTTGCGCAGACTGCCTCGGTTCGCGTGCGCATTCCGCTGCCCTCCGGAGAAAAACCGCATTATCATGCGTCAGCGAACGAACGTACGCGTTCCGGCCCTTCGAAAGGGTCCCGGCCACAGATGCCGCGATGGAATTTTAATGAGATCTTATCCGACGTCCCGGCGAATCTAATTAAGCATCGCGCCGTGTACGCGGTGCGTCCGACGACGTTCCGCGAAACAAATTATTGCACGGTTGTTTCGGTCGCGAAATCGTGAATGGCTTGGCAATCCGGCGCGAGAACGAACGAACGAACGAACGAACAGCCGTTTCGCCCTGCGGCGTTATTGCGCCGTTTGCAGATAAACGTAAGATACACGCTATAATCGCGCGCGTACGCGCTCTCGTTTTAACTGCGTCATTATCTCCGCCGCATCGCGCCCCGAGCTCAGTTTTCGGGCCGCAGTATCTAGCCAGGCTGTGCACGTCACCGTTTGCTGCACGCGTACTTCGAAGTTCGTTACCGCATCGAATATAATTTAACCTTTACACGTAATCGTGGCCGGAGTTACGATAAGATTGATAGTGTGCGCCGCCGCGGAGATATAGTTGGGAAGCACGCATGATTGCGCTAGGTAATGACACTTTCTTAGACATTTTCGGTCACGTCAAGTCTCCTCTAAATGCTAGAATTTTTGTTCTACCTTGTTTATTTCTATCTTATTATTTACGTAATATCAAGAAATAGTTGTACAGTATATAATAATATAGTTACTTAATTGCTTGGATGTTTGAGTGATTGTATTTTTAAATTGCGAAGCCTATTTTTGATAAGAATATATTTTATAATTGCAGATATTTGAGATACTTAGACAATTATTACCTTATGCAAGACGATTAATATCTTAAAATTACGGATCAATTAATATGTAGCTTGCAATGGTCTTACAATGGTGCGTGGTCTTATATCTGAAATCGATTGTATTAGGCGTGGATTAAAAGTTATGAGCTGAATTAAGTCAGGATGATTAAGGGATTTTTATGCGGATCGACCCTAATTTTGTGGTTTTTCGGTAACGTTCATCGACCTACGGATTTTAAACTAAAATCTACGGATTTCTGTTCCTCTTTCGGCACTTTGTTTGTTCGCTCTAAATACTGGGTGTCCCATAATTACGTTAACATCCGGAAATAAGGGGTTCCTGAGGTCATTTCAAGTAACTTTTTCCTTAGCGAAAATGCAATCCGTGGCTTCGTTTACGAGTTATTAACGAAAAACACTGACCAATGAGTCGAATCGCGTACGGCTGACGCCCCGCCCTCTTGACCGCTGTCGCTGCGTCAGACGACCGGCGCGACGCGGCATTGACCGAATGGGCAGAGCGCTGACCGCGCTCGCTCTCCGATTGGTTACGGTTTTTCGTTAATAACTCGTAAACGAAGCCGCGGATTGCATTTTCGCTAAGGAAAAAGTTACTTCGAATGACCTCAGGAATCACCCCATCATTATTAATATAATTATAGGACACTCTGTATATTAGAATCTTGTTATTTTCGTTGCTTACCAATCGAAAAGGCTGATCAGCTGAACAATTAAAAGATTGGGTGGAGGGAGCTCCAGTTTGGATTCATGCAGTGACCTTTACTCCTTTCGATGTTATCATTGTACCTATTTCATTATCTCCGATGTTTTCCCGTACTTTCTCGGGGAGCATCCCTTGGTGTTGGCTGTGACTTCAGCTTCGTTAGAGTGTACTGTGTGTTCTGCTTCAATATGGTGTTCTGCTACAGCTGATTGAACGTAACTCAATCCGATAGAACGTTCGTGTTCCTTGAGTCGAGTGCTCATGCTCCGCCCAGTTACGCCAATGTAAACTCTGCCGCATGATCAGGGAATTTTGTAGACTCTCGCCGATGAAAGTTGCGGCTGTTGATAGTTGGGGGATGTAATTCATTTTCGACACTTGACAGCTAATACCGTTCTGAAAAGGATACGATAATTAATCGATCGGCGATTGGAAAAAAAGTAGAATGCTGCTAATGATGTTAAGTGGACCATAATTTTTAATATTAGAGCGTTATACACCGTTTTAATGTACACATTCATTATTCGCTACGATTTTATTATCCGAAAGCATCTGAACAAATAGATGACTTCATATTATACTACGTTCTATTATACTTGGATAAACTATAATGTTTAAACTTTAATCTCAATCATTCATAAGTCATTCGTCGCATACTGATGCCACGCATAATAATAAGAAGATCATAAAAAGAATTTGTTACGACAAAATCATAATTGAAACGAACTATAGTTTAGAAGATAATCGAGTGCGTTCCTTCAAATGTGAACACCCTGTACAACGAATTTCCATCTCTCTCTTTTTTCTGTACACGCTTACGAAACGCGAACTGTATGACGCGGCCCGTTATCTGCCAGCTGATTCAATTTTTACATGTTCCGTTTCCATCAAATCGAAGAGAAACATTTGGAACAATGTCCGAATAAAAAAAGCTTTTGTGTAGCTGTGCAAAAAGACTAATGCGCCACGAAACAGTGTGCGTACACTGCACGGACAAAAGTAAAGAAAATACAATAGCCACGCAGCAACAACATATTCCATTGGATGCAAACTTCTCTTGCCGCGAATTTTAACAATTGAGTAGACGGCGCGACCGATTCTGCGAGTATCGCACCAGTTTCGTTTTTGAATAAACCCACTCGAGGTCGTAAATCCTGGATTTTTGTGCAAGCGATTGACCCTCGTGACGCCGATATACAGTAATTTCTCCCAGAAATGTTCGGAGATCGGAATCGAAACCGGCAGATCCGAGAACACTAAGTCGTGATTCTTCGAACCCCGCGGCTCGGGAATTAAATTTCCGGGACAAAAATGGAAAAAAGCGGCCAGCATGCCGATGTACATTAATATGAATACATAGCAATGCTAGAATAAAAATGATGACTTAACTATTTTATTTCTAATTTGTTTGCCACGATTCGAGGACAATTCGGAGACCACGTGACACGATTCGAAAGCAATTCGGTAGCAATTCAGAGGCCACCTCTATTAGAAGGCAATTCGGAGACTACAGGCCACTATTCGAAGGCCAATTGGAGGCCACGTGACACTATTCGAAGATAATTCGGTAGTAATTCGAAGGCCATTTCTATTCGAAGGCAATTCGGAGGCTACGTGACACTATTCGAAGGCAATTTGGAGGCCACGTGACACTATTCGAAGGCAATTCGGAGACCACGTGACACTATTTGAAGGCAATTCGTGGGTCACTTGACACGATTCGAAGGCAATTCGGAGGCCATATTCCACGATTCGAAGGCAATTCAGGGGCCACGTGACACGATTCGAAGGTAATTCGGAGGCCATATTCCACGATTCGAAGGCAATTCAGGGGCCACGTGACACGATTCGAAGGCAATTCGGAGACCACGTGACACGATTCGAAGGCAATTCAGAGGCCACGTGACACGATTTAAAAGCAATTCTGAGGCCATTATTCGAAGGCAATTCAGCAATTTCGAGAGGCGATCCCGAGGCACCACTAAAAATTGTTACATCATGTTACAAAATAATTTTTACATTATCATATGTTCGTTTATATTTAAGAGACTATTAAAAGAATAACTGTTGTTCGAGCTATAAGGCTCAATCTAATGTGCACCGAGTCACGTGGAAATACTATTTTCGACTTAGATCTACGCTAGATTCGAAAGGGTTGATACTTGCATGAATTGACTTATTCTTGCGCACACGGGACAATGCGTTTCCAACAATTTCTAGAAAGTCTTTCACCGCGATAACTTCGCATTCGTTTGCATAATTTTCAAAGGAGGACATCCATGGCCTGGAAAACTCCATTTTTCGTGGAGTCTTCTTTCGAATCGCTGGGTGGTCGGCCATGTTCACGTATGTGTCCGTTCGCGACGCGAATTTGCCTGGCTTTAAAGTACTTCCACCGGTCCAAT
Source organism: Megalopta genalis (assembly GCF_051020955.1). Taxonomy (NCBI): domain Eukaryota; kingdom Metazoa; phylum Arthropoda; class Insecta; order Hymenoptera; family Halictidae; genus Megalopta; species Megalopta genalis. The sequence goes on from NC_135018.1 coordinate 2,442,496, forward strand.
TTTCCGCAAGAATGTGACACGTAGCAATCTTGGTAACCTCGGGGCCCGGTGCACGATTTATTGGCTACCGAGTGTACCTGCGACGATTTATCTTCCTCCTTTCCCCTTCCCGTCTACCATTCCGCCCTTATTTCCTTCGCGCGCCGTCCTCTTTCACTTTCTTCCTCCTTTTTGCTCCCCCGTCGCTCCCCTCTCTCTCTCTCCCTCTCTCTCACGCCGACGCTTTTTCGACTCTTTTCAATTTTTTCCCCCGTTTCTTCGCACTCGGTTTTTCTCTTTCTTCCCCGTTGTCTTTTTCTTCGTCCTTTCTTCTTCCCTCCCCTCCAACGTCCCCTCCCTATTGTCTCTCCTCGATCCTCTCCCGCACAGTTCTGCCACGTCTCCTCTTTCTGTTAATTTCCAAGTCCCTTTTGTCTTCACGAGTGCTTTGTACTTCGGCGCATTACGTTTCCATTCGCGTCACCGCTCTCTCTCTCTCTCTCTCTCTCTCTCTCTCTCTCTCTCGCCTCTTCGCTACCTCGCCCGACTCCTTCTTCCAGACGCCCTGTGTTTGCGTATTTCTTAATTCGTTATTTTGCTTCGTTTCTGCTCGGAAACATCCACGGTTTAACCGTCGCATCATCCACGGGACGAGTGCGATACGTTTCTAAAGGGTGTTTCTGAACTAGTGGTACAAGTATGGTGTGGAAGGGGGGGTAATTGTGGCGGGGTCTTTGACGTCTCTTTCTCGAGAACAATGAGCCTGAAAATTTCGCGAATTCACGTATACTATTAACCCGTTCACGGAAAAATATTTTCATCTATATGTCATTCCGGTATTGCTAATCAATTCTTAAACTTGTTTAAACTCATTTAATTGTCGAATGAAAATTTACATCGTACGATGCGATCATGGTAGGAGCTCTTGTGCATGCATGGAAAATGAAATACGGTTTACAGTGTTTATTGAATTCAGTTGTCGAATGATAATAATAGAATTCTAATAGAAATCTAATAATAATAGAATTAATAAATGATAAAACTATAGAATTCTTCCATTGTAAACTTATGACACGGTTTTTATTTGTATTATGCACGTAGCACGTGACTTTTTTACGTATAATTTACTCTTTAGTGTAATTTGGACGTTCTTTCAACGTCTGGATCAAGACGTCTCTAAGACGTCTGTTTCGAGCCGTCTTTAACCCTTTCGCTACTACGGACCACTATAGTGGCTTTCCATTTGGTGCCACTGAGGTACTACGGACCACTATAGTGGCTTTCCATAAGATGCATTATATTGCATAATGTTTTATTTCCTCTCATACTGTAAATTAAAGAGCGCATGCTAAGACGTTATAAAATACCCTGGAATACTCTTTATTTATAAATACCCTTTGGAGAAAAATTTTTTCGTTCGAAAAATTCATTCAATTCAAACAGCTTAGGTTCTCCACCGACCGCCGCGGAGTACCGACTTCCGCTGACGATCGCCGTCGCGTAGCGTGCAGTGATGTCGCAGCGCTCTGTTCAGCAGAAGTACCGCGACGGAGAACCCGCCCGTAGCGAAAGGGTTAAGACGACTTTAAGACGTCTCTAAGACGTCTGTTTCGAGCTGTCTTTAAGACGTCTCTAAGACGTCTGTTTCGAGCCGTCTTTAGGACGACTTTAAGACGTCTATTTCGAGCCGTCTTTAAGACGTCTCTAAGACGTCTGTTTCAGGCCATCATTAAGCCGTCTGTTTCTAGACGTCTCTAAAACACGCGAAATATTTCTTCAAGGTGATCTTCACGTCTTCACGGTTTTTCAAATAAATCATTCTAATGCTTTTAAACAAAACTTGAATATGAACGATGGAACCAAAAGATAAAAATAACTGTACGAATTCTTTTTATACAAATTGGTGGTCGTCGAGATCGCACCGATCAGCAATCTCCTTCCTGCAAAGACAGCTTTCCCAGAAGTTCACCCGTTATATTAATGGCCGCCGGGAAACGTGTCGCAGAAGTGCCGAATGTCGTACGCCGGACGTCTTTAAGACGTCTTCGCGCTATCTGGGTAATGACTCAGAATCTGAAACGCGCGCGCGCACGTGTGTGTGTGTGTGTGGGAAGGCGATTTGACGTGTGGAGGCCATTCTTTTCAGCTCCGGATTGCAGCGATCTGCGTAAATCACGGGCGCCGATTCACGAATCGGCTGCGTTCGTTCCCCCGCGGCCGATAGATCCGGCTAAAAAGCGACGAGCCAGGGGCTTCAACGTCGACGAACAAAGCACTAATTAGCCGTGAGTTACGTTTCACCGGGCGAGCCCCGCGCCGTCGTAAACGCGCGGATAAGATATCAAATACCAGATGCAATTTGTGTTTCCTGCGATTCTGGTTTCTGTTTTCGTTCAACCCTCTCCGCCGCCTCTGTCCGTGGGTCATTCGTTTCGCGGGCGCCCCTCGGGTGGGCGAAGGAAACTCGGATTCCCCGGCCTGTCTGCTGCTTTAATTACATAAGCTATATCACCGCGATTAAGCGGTCGTAATTGTAGATTTCGCTAAGGTTACCGGAGTGACGAGCACCTCAAACGAATACGATGGGATTGGACGGAGGGGCAGGCAGGGGGAGGGACGGGCGTAGTGATTCGTTTGTTACGCGACCGCCACGGTTCCGAGATACTTCCGGCCGATGTTTTTAATTAGTTTGGGCACCGGGGATGTCGGTGACGCGCGGTTTAGGGTGACGCGCTCCGACCGTTCGCTGGATACTGTGTTACGTAATTGGAAGGGTTCGCCGGGTTGGTTTTCTTTGGTGTTCGTTGATTAGTTCGGATCTCGAGTTCTGCAGGAACGCGTCCCGTGCAATTTCGTTACGGCATTATCGCGGACCTGCGATTTGTTATCGGTTGTTTCCCGGATCGAAGCAAGCACTGTAATCTCTCTCTAATTCGCGCTCGGATTGCGCACGAAAGGGGACAATTTGGGAACAGGAGATTATTCGAGGCTCGCGGCTCGTTTTTATGGTTGTCGACGGTCGATAATTGTAAACAGAAATTTGTAATTTTTAATTACTTTTTGGTTCTAGTCTCTTTTCTACTTGCTTGTGTCTCATTATTTTTATTACCGCTGCAAAGAATTTACAGAATCAGTGGGAATTATGAATGCATATGGAGAAGCATAGGGAAGCATTGTTCGTATTGAAATATTGTTTTGTTCAGTGCGTACAACGAATGCAAAAAATGAAAACATGAAATGAAGATGAAAAATACGAGAGTTATGAAGAAATGAAATTGATATTTTCATTGATGCGATACAAATCTTTATAATATGTTAACAGTGTAATGTTATGTTACACATGTTACACATTTATCTTTTTTTGTAGACATTATTCACTCGAAATCAATCCGTTCGCAAATTCTATTCGCCTTTCTGCACATGAAATTAATCCTTTTGTAAATTATATTCACCTATTTACGATTGAAATTAATTCTTCTCTGCAGGTTTTATTCTATTTATTAAGAACTTTTACTTGGAATAGATATAGTTTTCGGATCAAAATAACCCGCTTTCATTCAATTATTAAATTGAACATGAATTTACATATTTGTTCGCAAAATAATACAAATTAAAATAATACAAATACACTTGGTGAATTTTATTCCGGCTTAGAAAAACAAAAAAGGAACAGAACAACATTCATACTCAACGGGCTATTATCATAAATAGTAATCGCTCGCGAATTACATCGAATTACATCGAATTACAGCAAGCGGTTAAGCAAAACCGCTCTCCCAGCGTGTCTAAACCGCCATTTATTTCCGGACAAACTAATGATAGTTCCGCGGGGGAGCGCGCGAACGAAAAAAAGCTCGTTTCCACAAAAGGCGGATCAATTTGAAAAAAAGAAAAACAGAAAAAAACGAGCAAATTCCTTAAAAGACCGGCGAGACCGAGCAAAAAGGTTAGAACGGTGTTAGCGTCGTTTTTGCCTGTCGCGGCGATTTTGTCACGAATGCAGAAAAATCCTGCGAGCGTTCGCGGAGAGAACTACGGGCGAAACGGGTCGGCGGGGGGGTGTGGAGGCGGGCAGAGGCGGGCGAGAGAATCGCGGCAGCCTCGGAGGTTTTGAAATAGCGGCACGGTGCATCGCCGGCTGCAAAAAGGAAAGAAAATCGGAGCTCTGCAGGTGTAACGCCCGCAGCGACCGGGTGATAAAATGCGCGCGGACTTTCGATGCAACGGGGTTCGGATAGGGTGGAAGGAGGGTGGGGAGAAAGAAACCTTTCGCGATGCCCCGGGCTCGATAAAAAATGCAGTGATCACGTTTCGACAGAGACTTCGGAATCTTCAATCTGCCTGCGCTTCTTCTGATTCTCAGTTCTCGCGCGCGCGCGCGCGCGCGTGTTCGCGCTCATCCTGCTCGAGAGCAGCGTTTTGTCGATGCAGTTTTGGGCGCTTCGGGTCACACCCAGGGTAACATAGAACAGATGTTTCTTTTACTGTACCGGATAATTTGTGCGTCGCAGTCGATCCGATCGACGGGGAACAGAGTTACGCGAAATTTCGATCGATTTGCTCGAAGAATTATATATATTAAATTATACTATGCTATTATTATTGCTATAGTATTAGCATTATTATATACTATTATTATTGCTATAGTACTAGTATTATTATATACTGTTATTATTGCTATAGCACTAGTATTGTTATATACTATTATTACTACTATAGTAGTAATATTATTATATACTATTATTATTGCTATAGTACTAGTATTATTATATACTATTATTATTGCTATAGTACTAGTATTATTATATACTATTATTATTGCTATAGTACTAGTATTATTATATACTGTTATTATTGCTATAGTACTAGTATTATTATATACTATTGTTATTGCTATAGTACTAGTATTATTATATACTGTTATTATTGCTATAGTACTAGTATTATTATATACTATTGTTATTGCTATAGTACTAGTATTATTATATACTATTATTATTGCTATAGTACTAGTATTATTATATACTATTATTATTGCTATAGTACTAGTATTATTATATACTATTATTATTGCTATAGAACTAGTATTATTGTATACTATTATTATTGCTATAGTACTAGTATTATTATATACTATTATTATTGCTATAGTACTAGTATTATTACTATAACTATGTACTAATAATAATAGTTATTATTAGTATATAGTTATAAATTAATATATTATTACTATATACTATATTATTATTAAATTATATAATTCGTAGTTCGCTTCGCCGTGGAATTAAAGGCGAAACTGGAGAACAGTTGCCTTTCTCTTCAATTCTGACGGGCCTCGAGTGTGTTATAGAACTCAACATTTCGTACAACTTTTTATATATATATATATATATTTCCGTAAACATATATTTCCGTATATGCCGTGCACTCGCTCGGTAGTTTCCGAGACACAGTAAATTCCCCCTAATCGACGCTCAGATTGTACACGAAAATGGATTATTCGAGCCTCGCGGCTCGTTCTTACAGTCGGCGATCGTCAACGATTACAAAAATAATCGTATCCCCTCTTCCCAAATCGTCCATTTTCGTTCACAAGCTACGGGACAATCGGGGAGAATTTACTCCGAGCGGAAAATATGGGCAACGGATTCGTTGAAAAGAAAGAGTACCGCGATGGCTGTCGCTTCGAAAAACACTAGGAATTACCGAACCACGCCGCGGCGTCGTAATTGGCTCGGTAATCGATGAAACGGATCCTCGAACACGTTCGAACATGCATTAAATACATTTCTGCGATATAAACCTGATTCAATGGGAGCAGCGGTGTCCCGATTACCCCAGCCGGGTAATCACATTTTCAAATTAACAAATCAGGCCGGTTATCAACTTAACTTTTAATTGAGAACAATAGCACCTGCGTATTCGGCCCGGAACAGTTCGGCCCGCAACCGTAACTCTCCGTTCTGTATTACTGAACGGTTGTTTTGCCATTGCACCCACGGAAATTCAATTCAGAAGGGAACAAATGGGCGTGGCTAATTTGGAAATGTTTGAGTTCGCGGCGAATATTAAATCGGCACACACATAGCCGCGCGCAGTTAGTCCTTTCGGACGTCGAGAAAGAATTACGAATTTTAGTGAACTACGGCGATGTTAACTGCTTCGAGCAGTAGAGAGTACAACAAAAAGAGTAACGTGTCCTTTTAACAATGTAAGCTCTGCTTAAGAAGATTTCGTTCGGCCAACCGATCGGAAAATTACGCGAGTCGATTGCTGTGCTTTAGGTGCAGTAATGTCTCTCTAATTGACGCTCAGATTGTCCACAGAAATGGACAATTTCGGAACAGGAGATACGATTATTCGAACTTTGCAGCTCGTTTCTATAATTGTTGATAATCGGTGATTATAAAAACTTAACCGCAAGGCTCGAATAATCGTATCTCCTCTTCCCAAAGTGCCCATTTTTGTGTACAAGCTATGGGTCAATTAGGGAGAGTTTACTATATGTTCCCGATGACAATAGACGGTAATCGTGATGCAAAATATACAGTGAGACAAGTAATCGTATCTCCTCTTCCCAAATTGTCCATTTTTGGGTACAATCTATGGGTCAATTAGGGAGAGTTTACTGTATGTTCCCGATGACAATAGACGGTAATCGTTATGCAAAATATACAGTGTGACAAGTAATCGTATCTCCTCTTCCCAAATTGCCCATTTTTGTGTACAAGCTATGGGTCAATTAGGGAGAATTTACTATAAAGTGTAACCCTCGTATTGCAATATGTCTATTACCTGTCATGGCTGCGCTGTTGATTATTTTAATTTGTGCATTTTATATTTAAAAAAAACCGTGAAATGTGTATATACATATATATATTTATATTATATTATATTATATTATATTATATTATATTATATTATATTATATTATATTATATTATATTATATTATATTATATTATATTATATTATATTATATTATATATATTATATTATATTAATTGCAGACGAAATGAAATTATTACGGAGCACCTTTTCACAGCACGTTGCTGTACATTATTATTAGACAATAATTTTTCTAACATTAAATTTGTAACAGTAAAAACTACAGCATTCTAGAATTCCGATTCAATCGCAATTAAACGATTGAATTAGCATGCGTGAAACTGTTAACGAGTTTATACACGCTGGATAAATGTTTGGGCTCAGCCAACAGATTAAGAACATTTCATTAATTTTCGATACAATATGACATCGGTACATTGTTAAATTATTTAAACGACCTATACAACTCGATAAATTCAATTCGGAATCGTATTATCGTTGTCGCGTCCGAGATACCGATTGGTTAATTGAATATTTAATTACCTCGGATCATACAGGGTGGTCCCGTAGTCGCGAGTCGGTTCGAAGTTATTAGCATTTTTCTACTCGTTGAATATTTTAATAGTCGCATTTTACACAATAAATCGTGAAATGCGTGGATCGCGTGAGATTAATCGCAGGAGATGAAATAATTACCTTTGATAAATAATTACCTTGCAATAATTACCCTTCTTATAGCACCGTTGCTGTACACGGTGTCGCTTTCGACCACCCCTTAACCTGCTACGCCCTGTGTTAATTGTTACTTTGTTCGCAAATGCAATTGATATTTCCTGCTTTCGATCTACGTAAGCTTTTTTATACTTTAAAGTAGATTAAAGTATAATAAATTATTTATATATATTGTAATATATTTTATATATATATTATATATATTATATTATATATTTTATATATATATATATATATATATATATTATAATATATTTTATATATATATTATATATATTATATTATATATTTTATATATATATATTATAATATATTTTATAATTATTATATATTTAAAGACAATTTTTGCGGCTCGTTTTCACAGTTACCGATCGTCGAAAACCATGGAAACGAGCCACGAGGCTCGAACAATCGTCTTCTGTTCCCAAATTCTCCATTTTCGTCTGCAAATCCTAGCGACAATTAGAGAGAACTTGCTGTATTCGAACGCTTCTAACAAGCTGAGTAACAAATCTATGAGCATCGACTTAGAAAAAATACATTCAGCTCGCGAAGCAATCGAAAAGAAGAGAATATGGAAATACCGTCGCAGGACGCAACGTTCGGCGATTCCTTTCGATTCTCGGTTATGTCGTAGTGGAAGTTCGGCTATCTCTGTGCCGCTCGGAACAGACGAAATCGCGAAGTTCCGAGGACGGCGAGCAAAGGGGAAACAAGGTCGATCAATTTTCCGCACGGAGGAGCTTTCCGCGCGAATTACGTAGCCTGGATCGCGCGGCGGCGAGTCGAACTCAAGGAACGAGCACGGTCCCCCCGGAGAGAAGCGCACTTAACCTCGCGGTGATTCCCCCGCTGAACGCAATCAATGCTTTCTATCCTCAGCTGCCACTAATTTTGAGGCTTAACCAGACACAAGCGGCACAACACGTGTCGATAGAATCGAACCGGCGAGACGGCGCGAGCTGGAAATCCGCCGCACGCCGCGGCAGCCGTCGTCGTTCAACGTTGCTTAAAACGACCGTCGAGCACACGTCACGGTGCTCGAGTTATCAACAACAGGTGGCTCACAAGTAAGTGACTTTGATTTTCCGGCGCCCGTTTATCCACACCGCTCCTCGAGAAAATGTGATCAATCTAACGTTACGTGTCGTCGACCTGGAATCGTCGCGCGACGATAAAACCTCTTTTGCCGAGCGTTAAGCTCGCCGGGATTTTTCTGGCCTCGCCTCGTTTGAGAAATCGTATATTCCGTTAAAGAGCACTTAAATCGAAGTTACGCGTGACAAATCGACTGTCGCGGCGACTAAGGGCTGTCTGCTTAACCCCCGGGATCGCCTGCGCGGCGGTGTACACTTCGAGGGTCGGTTGCTCCGGGGTAACCAATTACTGTGCCTCCGGTTGTCAAATTTTTGCATTCATTTATCCTAGTTATTTTTTGACGAAAGAAACTTCTTATTCGTAAAAGAAGCTACTGATTATTATAAAAAAATTTCTCATTTGGCGAGTATAGAATTAATTATCTCCGAAGGCACAGCGATTGGGACGTAACCGCACAGTAACCGACTCTACTAGTCTATCATGAGTTCATGATAGTCTGTTTTCAATGTAGTAATTTCTGAGAATGTTAAACGAGCGAGGAAATCAATGCACGTGACAATCCATATTTACAATCAGTACTTTGAATTTGTTCTTTTTCTATTGATTATTTCATCGGTGGCAATTCCCCTCGAATCAAATGTGTAAATATTTTTTGTGGATAGTTTCCAATTCTTTTTTAATTTTATGGTGCATAAAATCAGCAGAACGTATCGTGCTCTAAACAAGAAAATTCCCTTAATCCTTTCGTAATTAACAGATTAAATATCAACGTAGAAAAGTATGACTTTCGAGGCCACGTTGTTTTATTCTTGGTTTCTCTTGCAAGTGCGTTATAGAGCAGTCAGATTATTTAAATTATATATTATTATATGTGTATAGTATTCTTATGTATTACTATAATGTAATAATATTATATAATAGTATTCTTATATATTATTATAATATAATATAATAATATTATATAATATTATATAATTATATAGTATAGTATTATATAATAGTATTCTTATATATTGGTATAATACAATAATATTATAGTAATATATAATAGTATATAATTATATAATATTACATAATATTATTATATTATAATAATATATAATATTGTATAATTATTTACTATTATACATTACTATATAATATTATATAGTATAGTATAGTATTATATAATAGTATTCTTATATATTACTATAATACAATAATATTATAGTAACATCTAATAATATATAATATATAAATAATAATATATTATACAGTAAACGTAACGCGTAACCAATCCATAAATCACAGCGCCTAATTCACAGTTAGGGTTGTATTCGACTCACCTAACCTCTTGGCCATGCTCACGCTACTCGCGCGGCGTCTAATTCATTCAAATGTCAAATGTTTGCACAGTTGTTTTAATTTTGCTGCAAGCTGTATGTTCACGTATACGCATTTGATTTGTAATTAAATAATTATACAGGTGTGACATATAAGAAACCGAGTCACGAGAAACGGAATTAGGAGATCCCACATGGTATTTAAGAAACTGTGAACGTATTAAATTGTTCGAGTTGAGTAATCCCCCTCGCTTATCACGTTGAATTTGACAAGACAACAGACATTCGTCTGCTCATTAATTCTGCACATACGTTCATTCGATACGCAACTTTTGCACACCGTGTGAGTATTTATTTAAGGAGTGATTTAAACACCAGACACAGTTTGAAAAGTTGTTCCTACGAAGACACGTAACGTTATGAATGTGATTACGATCGTTTCTAATATCCTATTATCCTTCTCTATCTTCGGCTCTTCACACATTAACACCAGAACTACCGTGCACATGAAACTCAATCAGCATACGAGCCGTCGAAAGTAGAAACGGTGTAACTCGAGAAAGTTAATTTATTGGATAACGAAGGACGAATCGAAAGTTCTGTGAAATGCAATAATCGTGTAATAATGCAGTAAAATCGATACGACTCTTTCAAGAAATTAAATATAGTATTGAATTATAAATATGATTTATTAATAGTAAATCAATCTAATGAAACATTAATTTACACTACTTTCGCTTCGAACGGTTCATATATCGTTTCAGAACAATGAAAGAATTGGGCTCATTCTCGAGTGACGGAGTTTATTGAAGAAATGCTCATTGAAAATATTTTTACAATTTCCGTAATTGTAAAAGAATCGACCAGAGACAAATAGTTTCACCTACTCTGTAGTTCTAGTTTCAAGTATAGTAGTAATTCATGATGTAACGAGGTCGTAAGATTGTTTCTATGAAATTGTTGTCTCCGACAAATTATTGTCATCTAAAATTTGTGAAATTAATAACATGATGTACACCGTGGCGACTTTACAAAACTGAATTAGTTCGTCGATAAAGTGACCAAGAAAGAAATGTACATCAAATTTTAGAGCCACGTTCCATAGGAAAAAATCACTATTTTCTAATCAGTGATAAATTCAATCGTGAGACAAATTTTACAGTACAGTAATGTCTCCCTAACTGACGCTCAGATTCTGCACAAAAATGGACAATTTGGAAAGAGGAAATACGATTATTCGAGCGTTGTAGCTCGTTGTTATAGTTGTTGACAATTGAGCCGTTTATTTTGAAAGTGGCATAAGTCACTTTACCGTAATGAAAAGTGGTGATTCTTTAATGTTTATACGAAATTATTTATACTGAGAAAAATATTAGTATCCTGAGATATATCGCTATATAATATCACTACGTAGCACTGTATATCGCTATATATCACTATATAGCGATACATAATATCACTATGTAGCACTGTATATCGCTATATATCGCTATATATCACTATATATCGCTATATATCGCTATATATCACTATATATCGCTATATATCACTATATATCGCTATATATCGCTATATATCACTATATATCGCTATATATCGCTATATATCACTATATATCGCTATATATCGCTATATATCACTATATATCACTATATATCACTATGTATCGCTATATAATCGCTAAGTGTCACTATATATCACTATGTAATCACTATATATCACTATATAAATATAGTGATATTATATAATGATATGTGTATAGTGATTATAGTATAGTGATTATATAGCAATACATAGTGATACATATTGATACATAGTGACATATAGTGATATATAATGATACACAGTGATACGTGTATATGTATGCGTATCTATATATCCAATTTTAGAAAAGTTATTGCGTTTTCAAAGATGTAATATCTCTTTTTACCCATTGCATGTGTCGCCAGTACGGAAACACGTACCAATAATGGTTAAAGCGAAACGGGAACTCAAAATATATTAATTTTTGCGTACATTATTTGAACGTACTTCGAGAACTAATCGCGAAACAGAAAATCTAATCTCTCCACGTGATGGAACGAATCTTATAAGGAAATATGAGCCGTTTATTTTGAAAGTGGCATAAGTCACTTTACCGTAATGAAAAGTGGTGATTTGTTTATGTTTATACGAAATTATTTATACTGAGAAAAATATCAGTATCCTGAGATAACAAATACAAGTAAATCTCCTCGAAAGTTGGTATCCATATTTTTAAACGTGTTAAAACGCAAACCCTGAAATATATCGACTTGAAAACAAAGTGACTTATGCCACTTTCAAAATAAACGGCTCAATTCGTAACTATGAAAAACGAACCGCAAGGCTCGAATAATCGTATCTCCTCCACCCAAATTGTCCATTTTTTGTGCAGAATCTGAGCGTCAATTAGAGAGAAACATTACTATATTTCTAAAGCTGCTCGGCTTCGTAGCATTTCCGCGACAAAAAGCGTCTCTTGTGCTCCAAATTAGCCGTTTCATGCACAGCTTATTTTACAGGTGCAATCGGACGCGGATCAATATTGCTAATATTTGAACGTTCTCCATATCATTGCGGTTTGCCAATAAATAATGGCAATATTGATATACCGTCTACCGTCAATATTTATGTACGATACTGTCAATACGATGTATTGAAGTATCGTCAATCCAATATATATTGAAATACCGTCAATACAGTATATTGAAATATCGTCAATATCGTATTGACAATATGCACAGATCATCGTAGAGTCGTTTTACACCTACAGTGATCCAGAGAACGTCGAAATATCGACAGCATACACGGCGAGTAAGAAAAACATTCGGACACCCCATAAAACGATGTAACTTTTTTAAAAGCGAATCGAGCATCAAGAACAGACTAATCGTTTCATAAAAGACGATCAATCTCAACGAAACAGCTGATCAATTGACCGAGTATTATACTATACGTTGTGCCTTTAAATAACATTGTAGCAAAATTAATTAGCAACGAACGACCTCGCTAAATCATGACAGTTACTATACAGCGTGTTCCTTTAACTTTTGCGTACATTTTTCCGTGCACTTCCGTCGATCTGTCAAATAAAAATGTTTCGAACGAACGTTCAATCAGTTGCCGACAATCGACTCTCCTTCCTAGCCAAAACTTTTCCCCAGGAATCACTTTAACACTAGAACTACCAGACGATCATGGTGATGATCGTAACGATGATCAGGATGTTATCATCGAGATCCGTTTTACTTGCACCTGTGTCGCGATCGAAGAGCACCGAAAGTGCTCCTCCGAGCCGGTCAGCTCTCGTATTCGGTACTTCTGGTGTTAAACTTTCTATTGTTCAACTCACTGTAGCCCGCTGAACGTGTTCACCCAACAGAATCCCCAGCACGACCGTAGTGTTCCCGCAGTAATCGGCCGACGCTCGTGTCTTCCGTCGATCATCGTAGTACGAAAGAACGGAAACGAAAGTCGAAAACAAAAGCAAAAAAAATAACGATAACAGAAAACACGAACAACAACGACGAAAAAAAAAGTAAAAAAAAAAACTAGCACGAATTCGAACGGCGGTCGTCGGAGGAAACCGAGAAAACAAAAAGAGGATTTTTGCCTTGTGAGCGCAGCTCCGCCAGCACGAGCGCAACGACCGAAACTCCGGGCTGCTTGTCGAAGTGCAGCAAGTGCCTGGACGACATGAGGCTGATGCAGAGACTGGCGGTTAGCGGATTGTTGTCCGTCATACTGATCGTCCTTCTGACGGGAACGTTCGTGACCCGTCGGAGCCTGGCGAACATGGTCGATCGCGGCGTGGCGCCGGAAGAGCGGAACGAGCAGCCGCTGAACCCGGCCTGGGTGCTGCACAACACGGTCCCCGGCCCCGGCCCGGACGAGCTCAAAAACGAAGACAAGGATCGACGCGTGGACGCCGCCGCAAATAGACAGTCAGAACCGTCCGCGGTTGGCCCCCCGCCGATCCCCGTGCCCGCCCCGTATGCCATTAAACTGCCTAATCCACCCCTGGACGATGTGACTAATCAGCGCCGCGAGAAGATCAAAGAGGTAAGCGGCTCCATATAGTTTCTACAAGCTCTTCTTCTGCCCGCGTTGCGTCACTGGTAATTACCTGTGCGTGCCCGGGACCTTCCGTGACCGGACCACGTGTTACGGTCTACTTTGCGGTAGGTTTACGGAAAAGTTCGCGCGGGGCGAGAGGAATGATCGATTTCGGAATCACCGGGCGCGAAAGCAACGTTCGCAATTGCTCGCGATCCGTTTGTAAACGCTTAAGGGTGCAGGTCTGAATTTTAGCCAGTTGGAGACATTTCTGATATCTTGTTTTATTAAGTTGCATATGCAGTGACTCAAAAGTCGCTCAAAATCGGGGAACAGGGATTCCTCAGGTCATTTCGAGCAACTTTCTCCTCAGCGAAAATGCAATCCGCTGCTTCGTTTACGAGTTATTCACGGAAAACGCTGGCCAATGAGAGGCGAGCTCGGCTGACGCGAGGCTGACGCGGCTCCCTCGCTGATTGGCTCGACCGCTTAGCGCTAGACGAGCTCGGCCGCCGCGTGTCAGCCGAGCTCGCCTCTCATTGGTCACCGTTTTTCGTTAATAACTCGCAAACGAAGCCACGGATTGCGTTTGTGCTAAGGAAAAAGTTGATTCAAATGACCTGAGGAACCTCTCATTTCCTGCAACTACCATAATCTTGGGACACTCAGTATAAATTGATCGATTTATTCGGAATTATTAGGAAATCAGCTTCGAAATTATATAGCAGTTATTATTATATTTTAATTATATTATTATTATTGTTATATTTTGATAATAATAACTGCTATTGCTTTTCCGTAATAACAACGACAAGGGAGCTGAATCATGTACACACCTACTAATTGTTACTATACCGTAACAACACCGTCAGAATAAAGCTGAAGTTGTACTCACTCGAGCATTATGCAAATTTTTAAGGTGAGAATAAAGTTCATTGCTTCACAGTTGTACGACGCTCTAAAAACGTTTTCAAGATCGTTGGAGCCGTTTCGTCGGCGGAAGTATGGCGAAGTAAGTACACTTGTGTCGAAAAGTGTGTTGAACACCCATTCGAATGGAATAATTTTTTAAGAATTGTACCAAATGACTTGAATTTTTGTTTTAAAGACATTGGACCGACTATTTTATCGAACAGCGAGCAAAACAATTACAGGTTCTGACGAAAGATCTGAAAAATCATCGTTTTCTAACTCCTTCGTCGTTTCAACCGAGCGCAATTTCAGCGAAATTTTTGGTGCTCATTGCTTTGGTCTACCGTGGACAGTCTAAGATTTTCAAAAGAATTGAAATCGTTCGGACCAATTCGAAAAGGAGTTATTCTATTTGACGATTCTATTTTTAAAGATGTTAACATACGTACTTTTCGCCGCGAGTGTACCCGTCTCGGTTAAATTCCCATTCGATTGGATCGCGTGAAAGGTAAGTCTGCCGTTTCTACGAAAAACAGTTATACCCTCGTTAAATTTATTATCAGGTGACAGAATCAACGCGAATGCGATTCTCGTCCGTGGTCGATGATACACGTAACAAAAGAATACTGTGCCATCCAGGGAAGCCAAGCAAGGCTGTCCATCACCTTGATGCTGTAATTATAGTTTCGCCGAACCTGAAACTATTCAGCGTCGGGTATTGCATTATCAATATGATTTAACGACTAATTTTCCTGCAATATATAATTTCGTGCACAGAAAATACTGTAGTGCAAAAATTAGTAGTAAAATTAATACAGTAATGTCTCCCTAACTGACGCTAAGATTCTGTAGAAAACTGGACAATTCGGGAACAGGAGACACGATTATTCGAGCCTTCTAGCTCGTTTTTATAATTGTCGACGATTGGTAACTATAAAAACGAAGAACGAGACTCGAATAATCGTATCTCCTTTTCCCAAATTGTCCATTTTTTCTAGACAACCTGAGCGTCAATTAGAGAGACATTACTGTAATCCCGGAAATAGGCGCGTTAACCTTTTAGGTACGGCTATTATTAAGTACGGCAGGGCTATTTCTCTGGACGGCAGAGTCTGATGTATACTGTACAGAGTCTGATACTGTATATACAGGGTGTCCCAAAAATGTCTCTCAATCCGAAAGTGGGCGGTTTCCTCAGGCCATTTGGAGCAACTTTCTACTTTACAAAAATTTTCTCCGAGGCACCGTTAACGAGTTATTAACGAAAAACAGTGACCAATGAGAGGCGAGCTCGGCTGGCGCGTGGCGATCGAGCCAATGAGCGGAACTAGGCTTCGCGCACTGGTTGGCTGGGCCGCCTCGCGTCAGCCGTACTCGATTCTTATTGGTCACTGTTTTTCGTTAATAACTCGTTAACGGTGCCTCGGAGAACATTTTTGTAAAGGAAGAAGCTGCTTCAAATGATCCGAGGAACCCGCCATTTCCGGATTGCGAGACATTTTTGGGACACCCTGTGGACTGTTGTAAATCGATGCGAAGACAAAAGAAGTGTGAAACAATGCATATGAAGACGATTATTTGGTTCAAACGATGAGCGAGTGAGCTACTAGAGCAAGCCACTATAGTGGCGCGTCGTCCAGAGAGATGACATCCGCGAAAGCCACTATAGTGGCGTGTCGTACTGAAAGATGATATCCGCGGAAGCTACTATAGTGGCGTGTCGTGCCTAAAAGACGCCATTGACACTGCCATTGCAGAACTATAAACACGGTGCCGCGACAGACACGGTCATTCTCCGCGGCGAGTGTCGTTTCTAATTAGCCGCGATGATGTTGTTAAGGACACGAGGAGAACAAGGCGGAGCCTGAATAGGTTAAATTGAGTTCCACTTGCAAATGCGGTTTGTCCGTTTCGTAAATTATGTGAGTCCACTCGCGAAGTAAATTGCTTCGTTTGGAATGAACGATAGGTGCCGGCAGAATGCGACGCGCGTAACGCTGCTTGAACATTTCTCTAATGCGAGCAGGGGTTGCAGTAATTTCTCCCTAATTCGCGCTCAGATTGCGCACGAAAATCGTTGTTTTTATAGTCGTTGACGAACGGTGACTATAAAAACGAGCCGGAAGGCTCGAATAATCGTGTCTCCTCTTCCCGAATTGTCCATTTTTGGGCGCAATCTGAGCGCGAATTAGGGAGAAATTATTGTACTTCCTTGGCTTGCAATGTTGCACATTTATTCAGGGCTACAGTAAATTCTCCATAATTGACGCTCGGATTGTGCACAAAGATGGACAATTTATAATGTAAAATAATATAAATATGATATAAATATAATGTAAATATAATATAAATGTAATATAAATGTAATATAAATATAATATAAATGTAATATAAATATAATATAAATATAATATAAATATAATATATAAATATAATATAAATGTAATATAAATATAATATAAATATAATATAAATATAATATATAAATATAATATAAATGTAATATAAATATAATATAAATATAATATAGGTATAATATATAAATATAATATAAATGTAATATAAATATAATATAAATATAATATATAAATATAATATAAATGTAATATAAATATAATATAAATATAATATAAATATAATATAGATATAATATAATATATAAATATAATTTATAAATATAATATATAAATATTATATAATATAATAATATTTACAAACTTTTTCCCGCATATTTGTCAACACTATCGTCATCAGGAACTAATCTGAAACTGTATTCCTGGTAAGTATCGTAATTTAAAATCGGGTAGTTACAGAAATTGTTGAGATCTCTAATACTGTCCTCGTGTAGTTGCTATTTAGAAGCCCCGTAGGTGCAAATATGAATCGTGTGCACAGTGGGAAACGGTAAATTGCGTTGCCAAACTTCCCAATTACACGGTTAATCATACTTTAATTGAGTTCGACCAAGCAGAGCATTAAATGTCGGACGGACGTCGATGTAATTCAACATCTGAAAAAGAAGACTTCGTACTCGGCGCGTCCCATAACGCGAACGCATTCATGCAGAAGTCACCGAAACGATCAATATCCTGCCATCTGTTGTCGTTTCCCTGGAAGCTACCATCGAGCCGGCAGCCGGTATCTGGGCAACTAGAGGGGATGATTTATAGTTGATTATATAAATATTCTGAAGGACCCGCGAAAGAAGCTGACTGTATACGAGATCACAGATCGAAATTTATTCTCGCAGACAAGCACATAATGGGAACATGAATTTTGCAGTTCGTCAGACTTGTTGCAAAATTTACGATAAATAACGACGATAACAACGATAACAACTTATTACACATTTGTAGAAATTATTTATATATTTATTTATTTATTTACAGTATATATTTACATATTTGTTTATATTTATTTATTGATAAACACATTTTTGGAGACGATGTTTCCAAATCTGAAATCGTGGTTTTAATAATAATTTGAACATGGTATTATGAACAATGTTATACTTGCACTTCTATATATATTATATCATATATTATTATTTGTTATACTTATTACATATTATTGTATGCTATACTTATCATATATTATTATATGTTACATTATATATTATATGTTTATACATTATTCGCAATTCATTTCGATATTTGGAAGGTTTTTTTTTAGACTTAGAATCTGTAAAAAAAATCGAATGAAAGCAATTTGACTTCTTCACTTCCCTTACACTGTAATTTCTTCCACAGCTTCGTTAATAGTAGTCACGCGATTACAATAAAATATATTGTCCAACAAGAAACATTCATTTTTTCGTGAAACCGTAAATCTCTTTGAGATTTGCTTTTACTTATCAGAATTCTCTGTATGATTTACAATTAGTCGACGACAGTAAATAATTAATATCGACCAGGTTCGTTCTCGTTTCCGAATTTACCGAATCAGCTTGACGATAAATCCATCGTACAAAAGGGTCGACGGGACGATGGGGGGGGGGGAGGGGCGGCGAAGGGGGGTGTACGATATGGGGAACGATAATCGATCGGATGAAGTAGATTTGCAGAAATAGAGACGTGGAATGGAACGCGGGGTAAGGACGAGCCAGCTTACAAAGAGATAATCGTACCGGCAGAGTTCCGAGTAGACTTAATGTGATTGACTCATTATCGCTTCGGATCTTGTTCCTCAAACGACATTATCGCCAATACCCAGTTTACTGCTCTCCGCTAAATTAATTACGCGAAAATGGCGGAGGCATTTCGAGTTCTACTCCGGCCCAGCAAAGTTGAACGTGTTAGCGCGCCGTCCCTTTTCCGACGTTGGAATTCCGTCAATTAATTTCCTCCTGCCCGTCGATGGATACCGCAGCATCGTTTCCACCTGACGGTTTCACTTTCCTCCGGCAACTAATATATTAATCGCTGTTTTATTTATGTTATATTTATGTTATATTTGTATCGTCGTTTTATTTATATTATATTTCTATCGTCGTTATATTTATATTATATTTATATTATATTTATATCGTCGTTATATTTATATTATATTTACATCGTCGTTATATTTATATTATATTTATATCGTCGTTATATTTATATTATATTTATATCATCGTTATATTTATATTATATTTATATCATCGTTATATTTATATTATATTTACATCGTCGTTATATTTATATTATATTTATATCGTCGTTATATTTATATTATATTTATATCATCGTTATATTTATATTATATTTATATCATCGTTATATTTATATTATATTTATATCGTCGTTATATTTATATTATATTTATATCGTCCTTATATTTATATTATATTTATATCGTCCTTATATTTATATTATATTTATATCGTCCTTATATTTATATTATATTTATATCGTCGTTTTATTTATATTATATTTGTATCGTCGTTATATTTATATTATATTTATATCGTCGTTATATTTATATTATATTTATATCGTCCTTATATTTATATTATATTTATATCGTCCTTATATTTATATTATATTTATATCGTCCTTATATTTATATTATATTTATATCGTCGTTTTATTTATATTATATTTGTATCGTCGTTATATTTATATTATATTTATATCGTCGTTATATTTATATTATATTTATATCGTCGTTTTATTTATATTATATTTGTATCGTCGTTATATTCATATTATATTTATATCGTCGTTATATTTATATTATATTTATATCGTCCTTATATTTATATTATATTTATATCGTCCTTATATTTATATTATATTTATATCGTCCTTATATTTATATTATATTTATATCGTCGTTTTATTTATATTATATTTGTATCGTCGTTATATTTATATTATATTTATATCGTCGTTATATTTATATTATATTTATATCGTCCTTATATTTATATTATATTTATATCGTCCTTATATTTATATTATATTTATATCGTCCTTATATTTATATTATATTTATATCGTCGTTTTATTTATATTATATTTGTATCGTCGTTATATTTATATTATATTTATATCGTCGTTATATTTATATTATATTTATATCGTCGTTTTATTTATATTATATTTGTATCGTCGTTATATTCATATTATATTTATATCGTCGTTATATTTATATTATATTTATATCGTCCTTATATTTATATTATATTTATATCGTCCTTATATTTATATTATATTTATATCGTCCTTATATTTATATTATATTTATATCGTCGTTTTATTTATATTATATTTGTATCGTCGTTATATTTATATTATATTTATATTATATTTATATCGTCCTTATATTTATATTATATTTATATCGTCCTTATATTTATATTATATTTATATCGTCGTTTTATTTATATTATATTTGTATCGTCGTTATATTTATATTATATTTATATCGTCGTTATATTTATATTATATTTATATCGTCCTTATATTTATATTATATTTATATCGTCCTTATATTTATATTATATTTATATCGTCCTTATATTTATATTATATTTATATCGTCGTTTTATTTATATTATATTTGTATCGTCGTTATATTTATATTATATTTATATCGTCGTTATATTTATATTATATTTATATCGTCGTTTTATTTATATTATATTTGTATCGTCGTTATATTCATATTATATTTATATCGTCGTTATATTTATATTATATTTATATCGTCCTTATATTTATATTATATTTATATCGTCCTTATATTTATATTATATTTATATCGTCCTTATATTTATATTATATTTATATCGTCGTTTTATTTATATTATATTTGTATCGTCGTTATATTTATATTATATTTATATTATATTTATATCGTCCTTATATTTATATTATATTTATATCGTCCTTATATTTATATTATATTTATATCGTCGTTTTATTTATATTATATTTGTATCGTCGTTATATTTATATTATATTTATATCGTCGTTATATTTATATTATATTTATATCGTCGTTATATTTATATTACATTTATATCGTCGTTACATTTATATTACATTTCTATCGTCGTTATATTTATATTATATTTCTATCGTCCTTATATTTATATTATATTTGTATCGTCATTATATTATGGTCATTCCATAAGTTCCTGCCATTCATTTTTTAACGAAATGATATTTTAATCTTAACCTACAAAGCTTACGAAAAGAAATGCTTCTATTCTATATCGCGTCTGCACCCTTAAATTTCTTGCCAGCTAAAAAATGTTGTAGCGACCGAAAGAGGTAGAAGTCCGGTGGCGCGATGTCCGAAGAGAATGAGGTGGATCAGATAAAATGGTCCCAACCGAGAGCTTCGGAAAGGGTTCTGATTCGCGTTACGTGCAAGCAACGATATGCACGCTGCCACGCGATCGAGACTATTACATTCAGCAAGTTGATGCGGCACCCATGCGTCCAGCTTTGGCATCCTTCCCATTTCCTTCGAACGTCTATGTACACTCGATTTTGGCGTATTCAGCATTTCCGACGTTTCTCGCACCGATAAACTCCTTGTTTCGTTCGCCGGATTGAGAATCCTGTCGTCTTCGACCGTCTCGACGGGACGATCGGCTCGCGGCTCATCTTCCGGATTAAAATTTCCCTCCCGAAATCGATTTTGAACCACTCTCTCCACGTAAACGACACAAACGTTTCTTTTGACAGAAATATTTCGCTTTTTCGAGCGAAATTTCTTTTGAGAAACGTTTCGCTTTTTCGAGCGAAATTTCTTTTGAGAAACGTTTCGCTTTTTCGAGCGAAATTTCTTTTGAAAAATATTTCGCTTTTTTTCGAGCGAAATTTCTTTTGTTTTTATCCGCCTAAATTATGACACTTCGTGAGAAAGTGAAAAGTATGCATTTGTATGAACATTTCAAAGATTTCATTTAATTTTCAAACGTAATTATACTTCGCGTTATTTTTTTCTTTTATTGTTGCTTCTGGAAATATACACAGAATGCACCATTGAATTACGGTGAATGATGCAGAAACTGACAAGGGAGAATATGTACGTGGAATCAATAATCTGTACACACCAATTTTCATGAAATTTCCGTGAAAGGTAGTTTTTCGAAAAATATTTAACATGTAGTCGTTGGTGTTGGCTGTTGACGGTGATGGAAAAGCGTAGATATTGTTTTAAGTCGTATAGAAAAGTACATTTGAAAGGTTGTTTTCACTTTGTCAACATGGATGATGGCCGATAAAATAATACCAAACATTTTTCTGCTAAATTCCTCTCGCAGAAATTTCGTCGAAATCTGCGCGTCCAGATGTATTCCCCCTTGTCAGATACTGCAACGTGCATTGTATTTAATGGAGAATGAAATTTTATTTTATAAGTCCCATAAGTCTCGTTATTATTCATCCGAAGCGCTGTCGTTTGGTCAAAAACGTTTAACGTTATTTCTAAAGTAATGAAATAGAGTTATTATTGATAATTGAATGGAAGCTCGATTTCTTCAAGCTATTCGATTTCTTTCGAGTTATTCGATTTTTTTCGCGCTACATTCGATTTCTTTCGAGCTACTTGATTCTTTCGAGCTACTCGATTTTTCTCGAATTATTCGATTTCTTTCGAGTTATTCGATTCTTTCGAGTTACTTGATTCTTTCAAGCTACTCAATTTCTTTTGAGTTATTCGAATTTTTCGGCTTATCAAATTCTTTTGAGCTATTCGATTTCCTTCGAGCTATTCGATTTCCTACGAGCTATTCGATTTCTTTCGAGTTATTCGATTTCCTTCGAGCTACATTCGATTCTTTCGAGTTATTCGATTTCTTTCGAGCCACTCGATTTCTTTTGAGTTATTCGATTTGTTTCGAGCTATTCGATTTCCTTCGAGACAATCAATTTCTTTCGAGCTACTCGATTTTTTTTCGAGTTATTCGATTTCCTTCTAGCTATTCGATTTCTTTTGAATTATTCGATTTCTTTCGAGCTACTCGATTTCTTTTAAGTTATTCGAATTTTTCGGCTTATCAAATTCTTTTGAGCTATTCGATTTCCTTCGAGCTATTCGATTTCCTACGAGCTTTTCGATTTCTTTGGAGTTATTCGATTTCCTTCGAGCTACATTCGATTCTTTCGAGTTATTCGATTACTTTCGATCCACTCGATTTCTTTTGAGTTATTCGATTTGTTTCGAGCTATTCGATTTCCTTCGAGACAATCGATTTCTTTCGAGCTACTCGATTCTTTTTCGAGTTATTCGATCTCCTTCGAGCTATTCGATTTCCTTCAAGTTATTCGATTTCTTTCGAGTTATTCGATTCTTTCGAGTCTCGACTCGGAAGTAACAATTTCAGACGGATCACCCTGTAGATTACTATATAAAAAGCTACGATTTTTCATTTGCTGTAAACAGGATAGCTCCAAGCATGTAATACGGTGGTTTAGCAACAGATGGCAGGGCAAGTGTAATACGTGTGCTTGAAACATCGCTTGACTTTTAATTGCTTTTTATTGGATTAATCAAATTGGCGGCTGCACACGGAGCAGCCAATTTGCTCTTTATCGCAGCAAGCCTTTCAATTATCGATCAGGCAACGATTTCTTTCGCAGCTGCTTAAATGCTTCCTCATCGTTAACGTTAATTCATACGCGACGAGGGAAAATTTATGTTTATCGTGTCCGCGTGAATCCGCAATTGTCATTAAAAAAATTTCATTTTCATTTCAAACAAGCGAACAACGTCCACGATATTGTTGTAGCCTAAGAGATTAATGAAATTAGAAATTCTTCTTATGAATTAGGCAGCGATCGTCTCTAATTTTTAATATTTACTCAGACTTTTAACAATCTTCCGCGATAGCTCGAGGCTGTGTCACGCTGTTGCGAACTCCGATCAGCTCCGACGAGCTACATAATTATTAACAATCAAAGCTTGAAAAGTTGTTCGATGTAACGTTAATTGTTTATCGTGAGCGTAGCGACCATTTGAGCAAGGTATTGTTGAGGCTACGTAATCAGATTGATGTTCTGCTGGATCGACTCCGACATCGTTCAAGCCGTATTCTCCTCGCATATTTCGTAAAAGGGAGGACAATACGCCGTGAACGACGTCAGAATCGATCCGGCATAACTACAATCCGATTACGCAGCCTCAGCAATACCTTGCTCAAAGGGTTGCCTCTCGCATGTTCAACAATCGACGAAACCGCGCCAGTGAACGGTAGAAGAAACATGTTGTTGCGTTCGCATTATTCTCGAAGCCATCTTTGTTGTTTCCATTTTTCATAATCTGACGCATTTTTTCCTTTTATCGGCCTTCGCGTAATCCTCTACGGTACACGGGATTATTAGCAACGCGCGTAAATGCATGATATAATGGAATTTAATTAGATTAATTAAAGTAAGATTCCATAAATCGGTAGAAAAATATTTGTTGCGAAAGAACTTAAACAGAAATAAGATAAATCATTTAAAGATTATTTAATTTGTTTTAGATACTTGAAAATAATTATTAGCGACTCGATAAGCACTGGACGTCTGAACGACGTTTTAAGGACGTCTAGAAGACGTCGTTTGGACCTCTGCAGGACGTCTTAAAGACCTCCATAAGACGTTTTGATTTGTAACACGCGACGTTTCTAAGCCGTTCGTAGCCCGTTCGTAGGCCGTTCATAGGAATGTCCTATACAAGACGTCTTTAATACGAGAAAATTAATTCGGTAAATTGTAGGATACGAAATAACGGTAAAAATAGTGTTAGAGTACAATGAAATGGCGACAATACCTCTGCATAATATTATATAATAATATAATACTATTATATATATAATACTAATCGAATTGTCAACCGTGAAAATTTATTAATACGACATTATTATATATTATTAGTATTAGTATTATATAGTATTATATATTATATATTATATATTATATAGTATTATATAGTATTCGTATAATAATGTCGTATTAATAAATTTTATATATATAATACTAATATAATGCTTAGGTATTGTCGCCATTTTATTATATATATATATATATATATATATATATATATATATATATATATATATATATATATATAATATAGTATTAGTATAATAATGTCGTATTAATAAATGTTCACGGTTGACAATTCGACATGCTTCTGAAACACAATTTTTTGAAACACCCGTCGGCGATAAAGAAAACGATTCAATATTCATGTAATGATCGAAGCAGCACAAAAAATGAGATAAAACCAAGAGAAAAGATGTATTAATTCAACCGTCTCTGGTTCATCTTTCGCAAGGGAACACCCGTTATACACGGAACCGAAGGAGAGCAGAAGGGGCAGGGCGACCCTATTGAGACCGGCATTCATTCACAGATCAGAGAATAAGATTCGCGTTGGAAGAGCGGGGGTGTCGGTTTCCCGTCAAAGAATAATTCACGCTATTAGTCTGCGAGCGCGGTACAATACAACTCGATCCATGACAATAAACAAAGACGTAATTATCGCGAACCTCTGCAGGGTCGTCGACGGCGGAGAATTCCGGACGTCTCTCGTCTTTTACCTCCTCGGTCTTCTTTCTTCTTTGGGAACACACCTCCGTTCATCTATCGCAGGCAATCCGTACGAGAAATAGGGTTTCTGAGACCTCGTTGCACACATTCGAGGTGTTGCTTGCCAATTCTCTCTCTTTCTCTCTCCCTTTCTCTCTCTATTTCTCTCTGGCTCTCTCGTCTTTCTCTATTTCTCTCTGGCTCTCTCTTCCTCTCTCTTTCTCTCTCTATTTCTCTCTGGCTCTCTCTTTCTCTCTCTCTTTTTCTCTGGCTCTCTATTTCTCTCTGGCACTCTCTTTCTCTCTCTATTTCTCTCTGGCTCTCTATTTTTCTCTCTATTTCTCTCTGGCTCTCTATTTTTCTCTCTATTTCTCTCTGGCACCCTTTTTCTCTCTCTATTTCTCTCTGTGGCTCTCTCTTCCTCTCTCTTCTCTCTCTACTTCTCTCTGGCACCCTCTTTCTCTCTCTATTTCTCTCTGTTCTCTCTCTTTCTCTCTGTTCTCTCTCTATTTCTCTCTGGCTCTCTCTTTCTCTCTTCTTGTCTCATTCTTTCCTCTCTCTCTCTCTCTCTCTCTCTCTCTCTCTCTCTCTCTCTCTCTCTCTTTTTCTCCACCACCGTGCATGCGTGTATGCGCGCGCGCGCGTTGCCGGGCGTCCAAGGCAGGGAATTCCGTGTCTCGCCCTGATGCTACGCTCCCATGGTGTTACCCCTCTCACACCCCGCACGACCAGCCTGAATAGCATGTTCAGCGTGCTCTAAGTCTGAACGATAGTCTCCTACGTCTGAAGAGCTGCGAGGATTTTAGAGAATTTACTCTCATCCACGGAAATAGCTGTTTCGTATTTACCGGTGACATCAGTTGCCGAACAATTTCTTCTCTTACACCAGGTAATTGAACTGTTCGAGGAACCTGGAATCGTTCATGCGATTAATACAGGCTATACGAAACAAAGGGCGCGGAATTTACTTGTGCTACCAGGAAAACGATCCGAGATACAACTAATTGTTAACAAAAAATAAATGTTCGTATGCACAGTTCCTGCAGCTTGCAATAAATTCACGCGATTTATATTTTCCATAAAAATCCGCAGTTTGCTCGTAACAATGTCGACGATGTTTCCTATGAAATTTTGGGCCGAGATAATAACGTTAAAGAACGTGGATTTTTCAATTGTTTGTTCAATTCTCAGTGAATTTGACAAAAATTTGTTGGTCCTTGTCCTATGCACTGATCCCTTTAACGTAACAAAATATTAGAGTCAATATTATAGTCAATATTAGAGTCAATGTTAGAGTCAATGTTAGAGTCAATGTTAGAGTCAATGTTAGAGTCAATGTTAGAGTCAATATTAGAGTCAATATTAGAGTCAATGTTAGAGTCAATGTTAGAGTTAATGTTAGAATCAATATTAAAGTCAATATTAGAGTCAATATTAGAGTCAATGTTAGAGTCAATATTAGAGTCAATATTAGAGGCAATGTTAGAGTCAATGTTAGAGTCAATGTTACAGTCAATGTTAGAGTCAATGTTAGAGTCAATATTAGAGTCAATATTAGAGTCAATATTAGAGTCAATATTAGAGTCAATGTTACAGTCAATGTTAGAGTCAATATTAGAGTCAATATTAGAGTCAATGTTAGAGTCAATATTAGAGTCAATATTAGAGTCAATGTCAGAGTAAATATTAGAATCAATATTAGAGTCAATATTAGAGTCAATATTAGAGGCCTAATTTTGGGAAGCTTATTTAATTTGAAAGGGTGTTTCTCGAATGCTTTCGCGAGTCACCGCATAGAAATCAGAATTTCACAATCACGGTGTTTGTTGCGAGCAAAGCGAACGTGAAATGAAAACATCCCGGGGTATAATAAATCCGAGGTGAATCGAAAACTGATCTGCGGTCACGATCGTACAATTGTTAGAATGAGAAATGAAATCCTTCGTGGACACGTGAATAACAAACGATCGGGCACGATCGATCTTCTCGAAGGCTCCTCCGAAGGAGTATCATTGCTTCTTTATTCGGTATCGGCATTAATACGCCTACTCGCGCCGGTTCGCTCGGCAGAAGGTCCCGAAGTTACCATTCAAATCTCTGATAACATTGTAAGCGACGAGGCGGACAGTGGCCGAAATAATGATAGGTTCGTCTCATTTTTGTGCTACGACAGCATACATATTTTACGTAACCTTTTCGTTTTTTATTGTCAATAGGTGATTCGTTACAATGCGTTCAAAGAACAGCACAATTATTTAAACGGTACAATTTTTATTGATATTGTTATTACATCAATATTTCCAAAATTTGGAAATTCTGTGCCAAATAAATATAGGTTCGCTTAATATTTCTGTATTTTTAATTTAAAAGATTGTCGTAAATGGAGTTGGGAATTAATTAATTAATTACGAAAAAGTTGACCCTCCGTTGTTTTTATCTTTGAACGACAATGTTTATTAGTCATAACGTGTTTGTAAAAGAAAGAAAAATGTCTTCGTTCTATTACAAAAATTATTGAATCAAATCGAAATGCAAAGGATTCACTTATAATTATAATAATAATAATAATATAAAGGTTATTATAATAATTGTAAATATTACGTTAATAATATACACAACGTTATTATAATAATTATAAATATTGCGTTAATGGTATCTATAACGTTATTATAATAATTATTAATATTGCCTTGGTAATACGTATAACGTTATTATAATAACAATAAATACTATGTTAATAATATTAATCATAGACATTATCCTTCCGAATTTTTCATAAGTTTTACGTGGCATTCACGTTAATCTTCGAACAACACGTAATAATTCTTCAACAATGGCAACAGTCGGTAATTAAACGAACGGTAATTAATTAAGGGAGCAAATGTGCAAATAACAATTGAAAAGATAGCTCTCCGAACAAATTCGCATTAATTCAGTTTCCCGGTATTTAATGAAGTTCGAGCGATCGGATTCGTTACACACGGTAAATTCTCTCTAATCGACCCTCGCAAATTGTGCACAAAAATGGACGGGATGATTCGCCAATTCGAGAAAAAGAAAAAAAGGAATCTGGCGATCCTCACGGCCGTTTCACAGCTGCTAATTATGTATTCGGGATGATGGGACTAAGAACGGGCGCGGAAAATGAAACGTGACTAGCTAAATTGAGTTCTACATACTTCGGAACGCGGTTTGCCCATTTCGCGAATTATGCGAGTCCACTCGCAAAGCAAATTGCTTCGTTCGGAACGAACGATACGTAACTCTGCTTGAACATTTCGCAACTGGGATCGAGTACGCCGCGGCGGGCTCGCAGCCGCGCACGACTATATTCGCCGAGATTCAATTACAAAACTAATTATATTTCGCGATCGTAAAAATAGCTTCCCATTAGCCGGGAAGCAGAGCTAAAATTAAATTACTATTTATACGGAATTTACCGGCAACTTCGACCGTGAGAAAACAATGAGGGGAACGTACGGAGAAAGTTTTAAGACATGCTCCTGTATACAATATAAAATCTCTTCTCTCTTTCCCGATCTCGTTTCTTTTTTTTCTTAATTCAACTTTATTCACATGCACAGGGTGCTCCTTTTATACCGCGCATTCGAACATCTTCGTTAATTTCGTTCGCACGAAAGAAACGTGTCGTAACGAATTTGTTTGGTTCAAGGGAGAGAATGTTATGATCGATGGGTTTTTTTTTTCTTTCAAGATAATTTTCTTCGAGTTTCGAAGGTCATCGTTCACTCTTGCGCGTTAACAAAGTATAATAATCCCGAAGCGAACGTGAACTCCGCACAGTCGGAGCTTCTTTTCTTCAATTCAACAATCATAATGGTACATAAGTTGCACGAGTTGCTGGACCGTTGTAATTCATTTAGAAGTCGCAGACTTTACCGCCATCTTCTTTTCTTTCCCCATTTGCGCTACTTCATGCTTCCTGTTAATACCAGTATTTTCTCGTAACACCCACCCCTTCGCGGATATTGAAATTTAGGTCTTCCACCAAGCTTCCTTCCCCTACATACCTTCTTCTTCGTTCTCTAAGTAAACCAATTATGTTCATTACCTGAGACAATTTCCACAATATTTGTGTTAGCGACAGTAAGTAAGTCTTCTCGCATAATGCTCTTGTCTGAGCTATTCCCAAAGCATCGAAAGAAGCCTTAAACATCAGCCGCTAAACGCTCGCATTTTTCATTTCATTATGCGATCATAACGTCCCGAATGAATTCTAGATCAATTTGGGAAAGTTATTCCGTTTTCGGAGGTGTTTGAATATTATATTGCATTATTATGTTATATTATAATATAATATAAGAATAATAATATGATACAGTGTTCAAAAGCACCTTCGAAAACGGAATAGCTTTCCCAAATTGATCTAGAATTCTTTTATTATTATATTATTATATTATTAAAATATTATATTATTCTGTTATTATATTATATTATAAGATTATAATATTATCATATTATTATATTATTATATTGTTACAATATTATATTATTATATATGTTATTATATTATAATATAATATTCTCATATCATTATATTATTATGTTATTATATTATATTATAATATTCTCATATTATTATATTATTATGTTATTATATTATAATATTATAATATTCTCTTATTATTATATTATTATGTTATTATATTATAATATTATAATATTCTCTTATTATTATATTATTATGTTATTATATTATAATATTATAATATCTCGTATTATTATATTATTAAAATATTATATTATTCTGTTATTATATTATTATATTGTTACAATATTATATTATTATATATGTTATTATATTATAATATTATAATATTCTCATATCATTATATTATTATGTTATTATATTATATTATAATATTCTCATATTATTATATTATTATGTTATTATATTATAATATTATAATATTCTCTTATTATTATATTATTATGTTATTATATTATAATATTATAATATTCTCGTATTATTATATTATTATGTTATTATAAAATATTATATATTATAATATTCTCATATTATTATGTTATTACAAAATATTATATATTATAATATTCTCATATTATCATATTATTATATTATTATATTACTATATTATATTATTATTATATTACTATATTATATTATTATTATATTATCATATTATTATATTATTATATTATGTTTAAACATTTACGAAAGGAGACAAGAAACCTTCTACAGGGCTGGTTGCCGATTTCCCGAACGACCCTCGCCCTCCCTATAATTCCACCGTGTCAGGATCACTTGCATCCTTAACTATGGTCCCGAACGATTTTCCAATCGAAAGGTCCATGGGAAAAGGCAATTGCGGCCTCGTTCCTCCTCGGATATCATTATATCCGGTAACGAGTTGACGCTATAATTGGGCTCGCCCTAGCGTGACGATGAGTTCCTGCTTGAACGCCTAGGCTGATCCTTCGGGCCGCCGAAGGAGCTCGCTGCTCCATGCACATGTAGTATTGTATACCGTGGCGCACCCGCGCGCCATCCCTCGGCGAGCAGAACCAGCCGAACGCAATTTTCCGCTGAACGGGTAAGAAAAATTGGCAGTAGACGGAACCGGTGATCGAGTTTTTCTGGAACTAAAACGACGGCTCCCTCGCCGTTGGGAGGCCTCGTCTCGTCTCGCATCCCTTCGAAGGTGAAAGTTAAATTGCTTCCAGGAATTAATTTAAATATTTTCGACGGTATACCGAGCCACTTTTTATTATCAGTCGCTAACCAACTGCGGCGTGTGCCTCGAATCGTTCGATGGTTTCCGAATCTGCTTCCTTTTCTTTTTTGAAATGGAAGTGCGGCAAATTCGCCCTAATTGAGCCGCAGCTTTTTATAGTTGTTGACAGTCGGTAACTATAGAAAGAAAGTTTTGTATTTTTTATTCTTTTTTTAGAGCAAATTCTTTGCCGAAGGTTTTAGAAATTAAGAAATTAATCGTTTTGTAAATTATATTCATCTATGTGTAACTTATTCTATTACAATTATATATATTATTATTATTATTATATATAATATATAGTATATTATTATATTATGTTATTATATTATATTATTATATTATATTATATATTATTGTATATATATTATATTATTATATTATTATTATTACATATAATATATAGTATATTATTATGTCACTATAATACTATATTATAACACTATATTACAATTTACTCTATTTATTAAGAAGCTTTAGTTAGAATAAGTATAGTTCGCAGATCAAAGTAATCCGTTTTTATTAATATCCGTTAAATTTAATATGAATTTAATAATACAAATTCGCGAGATAATACAAATCTTCAATAATCAGTTATAAAATGTCCACCCCAGACAGCCTTATTAACATAACAACGTATTAAAAACAATCACGAACAAGCGAATTTCATTTGCAACAAGGTGAATATTATCAACAAAAGATTTAATTTCGATTCCGGAACCTGCGAAATTGTTTTACTTACAACTCCGACGATTTTTCTCCATTGCAGCCGGTTCCACGTTGATCTTTTCCATTTCCCTTTAGACCGAGCTTCCTCGGACCGCTGATCCGTATCGCGCGATATTTGCGCGACATTTGTCCGTATTTTTATGTCGTTTGTAATCTTCGATACATTCGCGGCGATATTTTTAATCGAAGATCTCCGCGGCGCTGCCTTATATAAGGCTGCACGATAAACTCGCACTGATTCCAGAACGGTGGAAAAGTTTTCAACAAACGAAACAACTTCCGTTGCCATTCCGCCGATATAAGAAAACTGAAATTGTAAGTTCCTCCCGCCCTTGTATCCTGCAACAGGAAACGAAACCCGAGAAATATTTCCACCGAAGGGAGCGGCGGTAATCCGCGGTTCTATACAATAATTCGTTGGCATTCACAAGCAACATCCCCGAAGAAAGTTACTTCGTAAAATCGAGAACTACCGTCTTGTATCTTTTGAAACGGATCGAGCCGCGGTTTTCAATCATTCGAAGTAAATTCTCTCTAATCGACGCTTTAGATTCTACACAAAAGTGCACATTTCGGGAGAAGGAGATACTATTGATCGAGTTATTTCAAACGGCTTCGGGAATCCCTTGTTTCCCGGAAGTGCCATAATTTTAGGGCAATCTGTATTCACTTCTATAATACAGAGGAGCCTCCGTTATACAGTAAATTCTCTCTAATTGACTCTTGGGGGATTGACTCACAGAAAAATGGACAATTTGAGAAGAGGAGATACGATTGATGCTCGTTTTTATAATGGTTGATAATGGGTAACTATAAAAATTGAGCTTTGAACGCTGTAAAAATTAAGCTTTGGACGCTGTAAAAATTAAGCTTTGAATGCTGTAAAAATTAAGCTTAGAACGCTGTAAAAATTAAGCTTTGAAAGCTGTAAAAATTAAACTTTGAAAGCTGTAACAATTAAGTTTTGAACGCTGTAAAAATTAAGCTTCGAACGCTGTAACAATTAAGCTTTGAATGCTGTAAAAATTAAGCTTTGAACATGGTAAAATTTAAGCTTTGAACGCTGTAAAAATAAAGCTTGCTTTTATAAAAAAAGCAAGACTCGAATAATCGTATCTCCTCTTTCAAAATTGTCCACTTTTGTGTACAATCTGATCATCAATTAGGGAGAATTTACTGTGCATCCACCAATCAAAAAAAGAATAATTCTATGTTCTCGATAAAGAAATCTTACCGTAAAACGTGTAACAAAATTTACAGAATTGACAATTTTACGAATTTGTGCATAACGCCTTCAGTTCAGCCATTTTTTAAATACGAACGTGTAAAAAAAAATGTAAGCAAATAATTGAAACATCTTGTATGAAATAATTTGTACAAAAGATATGGTTGAGTGCATTAATTCAACGAGTTTATCCGCGGTTTAATTAGTTCGTTCACGGCTAAGATTTCAATCTACGAAGAAGACGGTCAAAATAGCGACGTCAGAATCTCGTCCGGCTCCGCGCGTACCTTTTTACCCGAAATTCAATTTCTGCTTCTGTACTACTTTTTATCGATTTCCTCTTTCCCTCGGCCGTATTTTCCGATTCTTACCGCATCCGAGTTTCCGTATCGACAATAATTTCTCCGGACTGGGTCAATGTCTCGAGACCGTGATTGCAGAAGCATTTAAAGTGCAACCGGCTGCCTCGTAAAAGACTCAGACGGTTTATGATTCGCCAGTCGTTAAGATATTACGTTGCGTCGCCCCCTATCCCGCTATCTTCCCGCGGACTCTACAGGGTGTCCCAAAAATGGTGTTCGCCTTTCCAAAATCGACGTAAATCCTCGTAATTACTGATTATACTTATTTTGTTTTTGTTGAAATTTTAGCCTCGAACAAAAATTAATCTATAGTTTACTTAGTAAGATATCTTCAGTTAAGATATCGGTTTACATTTCGCCGGCTCCGTCAGCGGGCAGCGACGGTGACGTAATCTGTATATATTAGATGCCGCGATACATCATCGCCGGTACCTTTTGATGTACATCGTGCCCTGACCGTCACGTATACAATGTAAGACGCGACAAATAAAACGTCTCTGATTGGTGGACACGACGAACCCAAAAAGGGTATAAAAGAAGCGTTTCTTCTTACCGGACTCTTAGTAGAGTTTAGTCGCTCGATCGGTTTCGCTCATATACCTTCTCTCATTAAAGAAATAAAATAAAGTCCTTTTAACACTTTATCGACCGCTAGCCTATTTATCGGCTTTTCGATTGCCAATGCTTATCGACCGATAGCCTATTAATCGACTTTTAGCTATCGACGGTTTTCGCTTCTTTACTGTTTTGTTAGTAGCTGACCTCCTGTATGCTGACCTCCCCATATCCTTATGAATTATAATTATAATAATTATATTATTATTTATTATTATTTTTAAAGGAATAAGCACAACACAATGAATAGCGAAAATGTAGCCGGTACTGGGAGCAAATGCGCGCGCGACTAAGCCAGTCCTTACTGAGTGGCAGCCTCAACCACGACCGGACGATAAAGTGTTAAGCAAAGTATTAGAATCATATTCATTTTCATTCCATAATCCCAACAGTTTTCTTTCTCAGAGATGTCTTTATATTCTACTTCTTCTTCTCTGTTTCATTTTTCTTGTTCTTTTTTTTAAATATTCTGCGTCGAATTTTCAGTCCCAAAAGGTCAACTGACTTTTTTTTATTCCTTGCTCAATTTTTAATCATTCACAAATATCAGCGCGCAGATGATCGAATTTCCAACCGAATCAATGCCACAATTATAACGTTATGTATTCTGAGCCTCACGGAGCACAGCATTCTGCGAGGGAGCATAGTAATGTGGCGGCTACCTCCAGACCCGCCAGCAGAGGGCTCCTCTTCCCGCTAGTTGTAGGGTTACGATATGAGATTATTGCGTTCTTATATCACGTCGGGGTCACCAATGTAGGTGCGGTATGAAATTAAATACTCGAGGTTCCCTACTATACGTGTGCACACTTCGAGGTTCAGAGACGGAGAGCCACGAGGAGGAAATGTGCTCCTCGTGATGGCGGCATAGAGCCGCCGCGCCTGCGCCCTGCGCAGGCGGTCGGAGTGGGGGAACCACGTCCCCACATAGTAACCGATTCGCCTCGATCCCTATATATACAGAGACTTCGTCCTACCCCCACGTCTAAGGCAAGGGCCCGCTAGGATAGTGTGGCGGTTTGCTTGGTATTATGTTCTCTTAAATTGGATTCTCTGAGAACTGGGAACGATGGCTTCTCGGTAATAAAGGAAACAGTTAATTTGGTTTAACTTGTAACGTGATTTATTCAACTTTATGCGTACGTCCTTAGACTATTTGTACGTCTTGCTATTAGACTGTGCGTCTACTCTCTTGGGAGGTAGCTATTAGACTGAAGGTCTATCCTCTTGGGAGATAGCTATTAGACTGATGGGGAGCCCAGTGGTTCGCCTAGCAACAGCTAGTTACAAAGTTGCAGGTGGCGCTGTGTGCCGCTTGCAGGTGCGCACGCCACAATAGCCTTACTGATGGAGTCCTCTAGCGGGCCCCGGACGAAACGTCCCCCCTCTCCTTTTCTCGCACCCCGACAAACACATACGACAGCCGCCAAAGTAACTGGTCCAGAAATGTTTTCCCCTTTCTCCTAATATTCAAAGAACTATAATTCAAACTCCTAACAAATATCAACGGGGCACAGTAATCGGCGCCTCTACCCTATCCATTCCCTGGCTTCGTTGAGACGCACTCTGGAGAGTTCTGCGATGGTAAAGAGTTCCGTACGTTTAAATTTACATGCCGGCACCAGAGACCGTGTAAATTAAAGCGTGCACTACTGTTCGGCAGTGTTGGCGCGTTCTAGCAAATCTTGGTGCTTAAAGAAATATCAACGGGGCACAGTAATCGGCGCCTCTACCCTATTCATTCCCCGGTTTCGTCGAGCTGGCACCCGAGTCCGTGTAAATTAAAGCGTGCACTACTGTTCGGCAGGGATGGCGCATTCTAACAAATCTTGGTGCTTAAAGAAATATCAACGGGGCACAGTAATCGGCGCCTTTACCCTATCCATTCCCCGATTTCGTCGAGCTGGCACCCAAGTCCGTGTAAATTAAAGCGTGCACTACTGTTCGGCAGGGTTGGCGCGTTCTAGCAAATCTTGGTGCTTAAAGAAATATCAACGGGGCACAGTAATCGGCGCCTTTACCCTATCCATTCCCCGATTTCGTCGAGCTGGCACCCGAGTCCGTGTAAATTAAAGCGTGCACTACTGTTCGGCAGGGTTGGCGCGTTCTAGCAAATCTTGGTGCTTAAAGGGGACGCTGAAAGGCGAAACCGAGTGTCAGGGCCGAGAATAGCGTGACAGAGGTAAAGTAATCGGACGAGACCGCACGTCGTACACCGAGTTTCGCCTCCCCCGATTGTTCTTCCTTCAGTGTCCTTCCCGCTTGGCTAATGGTTTAATCCTAACACGGATGTTAACCAGATTACCGAGCGACGGAGTCGACTGTCCAGGTCTCCGGCTCTCTCTCTCTCTCTCTCTCTCTCTCTCTCTCTCTCGGCTTGCGGTCGCCGCAGAACAAATTAGCCGCGGTTACGCGGATAACGACAAAAAAGGTTGATCGCCGCGATCCGAGAGCCACCGTCTGCAGCGATGGCTACCTTCTGCAATTTTCTGCAACGTCGCTCCCTTCTTCGGCCACCGGTATCCCGGCGACTCCATCCGCCATCCCTCTGTTCTCGCCGCTTTCCCCTCTTCCGCCGGATTGCGCTCCCTCGAGCCAGCGCTGCTGCCAGCTTTACGAGAATTTGTTGGGATTTGATGTGGCACGGAAGATGCGTGAAACGAAGGAAACAGTTTCCGTTACGGCTTTCAAGATGACGTTTTCCCCCCCGGTAAATGAGCACTGTCTTTGACCAGTCTCCCTTTAATCCCTTAAACCTGCGGGTCACTGCACACGGACCCGCAGTGTATATACAGGGTGTCCCGAAATTATGGTCCTTCCGGGAAATCAGGGCTTCTCGAGGTCATTCGAAACAACTTTTTCCTTTACGAAAATTTTCTCCGTGGCGTCGTTCACGAGTTATTGACGAAAAACGGTGGCCAATGAGAGGCGAGCTCGATTGGCGCTCGATGCTCAGTTTCGCCGATTGGCTCGGCCGCCTTGCGCTAGGCGAGCTCGCCTCTCAATTGGCTCGGCCGCCGCGCGCCACCCGAGAGCGTGCCTCTCATTGGTCACTGTTTTTCTTGAATAACTCGTAAACGAAGCCGCGGATTGCAATTTCGCTGAGGAGAAGGTTAGTTAAGATGACTTCAGGAACCCCTCGTTTCCCGGTGGTATCGTAATTTTGGGACATTTTGTTTACAGGTGTCGTTGACCATTTTTTTTCTGCTACTTTGGTAGAGCAAGTCTATTTATTAATGATATATAATAATATGTAATAATATACGATATAATATAATACATATAAAATATACTATATATAATATGTAATAATATACAATATAATATGATATATATAATATATAATAATATATAATATAATATATGTAATATGCAATAATTTTCTGTGAAACCATGTTTGTAACTTCAATAATCCTGCAATGGGAGACTGAAACTTTCAACAGAAGATTTCAATCGTCGTCAAAGATCGATTTCACTTGATCTTTGTGAAAGATCAAGTTGAAGTCTGGAAAATATTAAAATTTAGTTGTGCAGTGTTACCAACAAGCGCTGCATACGCGTCTGTTCCAGCAGTGTACATTATTTGAACGGGGAACAAACATTTTCCTTTTCCAACATCCTGCTGGCCTGAAACCGCAGCAACCACGAAATGTAGACACCATCAGTCAGACTAGGCTTGCTACATACAGGACCGGTTTGTAAATTCTGCTAGACACACAGACACATGTAATATAAGGATCAAACATGTGCGTAAACAGCAGGTGTCCATACATATATGTATGTATGTATGTACCAGGAACAGTCGCCGTGAAGTTCTAATTGTGAAAAGTTTCAACTTGTTCTACGCTGGAATACGAACACGAGAATCGAGTGACTGTGGATATTTATTTATTCGCAGCGATAATCTTGTACAATAATAAATTGTATTACACCAGGTTGGCGCAACGATGATAGTCGAATTCTTTCGCTTTGTATTACGATTTGTATTACACTTTTCTAATAAATCTTATTCTTCATCAAACGTTGGAAAGATCACTTTGCACAAGCAGATTGTGCGACAGAAAATTTTAAAAATGATATATGTAACAAAAGGCACAAACAGCAATATCAATTAGAGACAATATATGCAAAGAGCGTGGAATAAAAGTAATCGTTTGCAGATCCGTAAATTGTATTAAATTGGCTGAAATTTGTACATTAAAAATTTCCATAATTTATAACAAGCATTTTTATGTAGAAATATGTGAATTTGACTGTTTGCTGTGACCTTGAACTGTGCTGTCGAGCTCAACAGTTTGAACAATATTTTCCTCCTAATTGACGCTCAGATTGTCTTCGAAAATGGACAATTTGAGAAGGGGAGATGCGATTATTCGAGCCTTGCGGTCCGTTTTTATAGTTACGGATTGTCAACAATT
Organism: Megalopta genalis; assembly: GCF_051020955.1. NCBI lineage: Eukaryota > Metazoa > Arthropoda > Insecta > Hymenoptera > Halictidae > Megalopta > Megalopta genalis. The sequence continues at coordinate 2,481,560 of NC_135018.1, forward strand.
ATAAAAACGAGCTGCAAGGCACAAATAATCGTATCTCCCCTTCCCAAATTGGCCATTCTCGTGCAAAATCTGAGCAGTCAATTTAGGGAGAATTCACTGTACAGTAATGTCTCCCTAATTGACGCTCAGATTGTCCACAAAAATGGACGAGGAAGCCTTTTTTGGGAAGAATTTGGGAAGAGGGGCTTTGCGAATTCGAGACTTGCGACTCGTTTTTATAGTTATCGATTTGCAACAATTATAAAAACGAGCTGCAAGGCTCGAGTAATCGCACCCCCTCTTCCCAAATTGTCCATTTTCGTGCAGAATCTGAGCAGTCGATTTAGGGAGAATTCACGGTACATAATATAATATTAATAATATAATATATAATAATATAATATTAATAATATAATATATAATAACATAATATTAATAACATAATATTAACAATATAATATTAATAACATAATATTAATATAATATTAATAATATAATATATAATAATATAATATTAATAATATAATATATAATAACATAATATTAATAACATAATATTAACAATATAATATTAATAACATAATATTAACAATATAATATTAATAACATAATATTAACAATATAATATTAATAACATAATATTAACAATATAATATTAATAACATAATATTAATATAATATTAATAATATATAATAATATAATATTAATAATATAATATTAATAATATAATATTAATAACATAATATTAATATAATATTAATATAATATTAATAATATAATATTAATAATATAATATTAATAACATAATATTAATAATATAATATTAATAACATAATATTAATGTGAGAATATATTTCAAACTTGTCCCAAACTCATCAACAGCAAATTCCCGTTCCACGTAATATTAGCAAGTCCTAATCCGTTCATTCGTTCTTCCCGCAGATGATGAAGCACGGCTGGGACAACTACGTGAGGTACGCCTGGGGAAAGAACGAGCTGAAACCGATCTCGAAGAAAGGTCACAGCGCGAGCATATTCGGCGCGGCGAACATGGGCGCGACGATCGTCGACGGTTTGGACACGTTGTACATCATGGGGCTCCATGACGAATTCAAACAGGGACGGGATTGGATCGCCGAGAACCTGGACTTCGATATCGTGAGTAGCAATCTACTTTTTTTTTTACAAAACGCAACCATGCTGGGTAGCGTTGTCGATTAGTTCCGTCTTGGGGAACGGAAACGCGGCTGAAGAAGCAATCGGCGTCTATAACGGTCCGTAAGGACGCGAAGCAAATGTGTCCCGCTGCGAAAACTACTCTTCGCGCCAGGATTTTCGAACGCGCACGATAAACCTCGCGCGTTCGATTAAAGCCACGCGTCCCGTTCCGCAGCTACCGCGTAACGCGCGCTGAAGCTCGCAACTGCTGGATTTTGACAAGAGAATAAAGCTTGTCGTGACTACGGTGCTCGAAGAGGCACACCGATCGTAATTGCGTACTGATTTATACAGACGCGTCGTAACGTCCGAACGGAATATTTTTCGGTTAGAAAATTCAAGGTTAAATTAAAAAGTTTACGCTACGTTGCAGTATCTGAATAAGATATATTTTTCTTTCGATATGCAAAACGAAGAGAAAAGTACCAGCTGCACTGGTTAATTTTAGTCTCTTTCGTGGAATTAAAAGTTGAATTAAATTTGTATGCGAAAGGACTACTCAATGAAGTATAATATCCCCCGTTTTTTACCTTCCGCGTGCCATCGCTTCGAGATTGTGAACAACTCGACAAAGTAGCATTCTATTTAACCCTTTCATGGGCACAATATGAATTCTCAAAAAAAAAAATGGAATATTCAGTTACCATCATTTTATCGTATAGCAATACAGCTGTTATTCGCTTTCCTATTTTTAATATTTCACCACTAAAAATTAGATGCAGCGGGACCTATACAGGATGCCCCAAAATTATTGTACAAGCGAGAAACGAGGGGTTCCCGAGGTCATTTGAAGTAACTTTTTCCTTTACAAAAATTTCCTCCGCGGCTTCGTTTGCGAGTTATTATCGAAAAACAGGGACCAATAAGAGGCGAGCAGGGCCGGCGCTCCGCCCATGCGGCCAATGCCGCGTGGCACTGGCTATCTAGCGCAGCGGCAGTGGCCACGAGGGCGGGGCGTCAGCCGTGCGCGCCTCTAATTGGTCACCGTTTTTCGTTGATAACTCGTAAACGAAGCCGCGGATCGCATTTTCGCTAAGGAAAAAGTTACTTCAAATGACTCGAGGATGCCACATAGATGGCAGTACATTTCAACGATGGAAATATTTGATCCCCTTGTCTATATACGCGCTAAAAATGTGTGCGAAGCTTGGAAAAATAGAAAGAACTGGGAGAAACGTTTCGTTCCTCGTACGAAGAACAAGCGAATAACATTGTACGAAAGCTCTGCGCACGTCGAGACTTTCTCGATCCCCTGTGCCCCGTAAAAACGCCCCCGATTCGAAGGACTTCCTCAATTAGAAAAAAGAAGATGCGTTCTTGAAAAATTGATAGAACGCAGGCCAGAGGTCAGCTGGCCCTTTCTTTCTCGATTCGGAGCGCCGTTCCGAGCATTCCCGTGGCAGTGATATCGCGTTGAGAGCAAGCTGTCTACGTGCATGGACTCGGCCAAATTACATCCGGCGTTGCTAAACCCTCGTCATAAATCTGGCTTTTGGGAATTCCCGACGGATCAATCAGCCGCGGCCGGTAACGAACGAAGAACAACAGTTCCGAAGGGGTCGGGCTCGTTTAACTTGCTCGATCGCAAGTCAAACAACCCCCTCCCCACACCTGGAACCGCTAATAATTCTCGTTCCGCGGGAGCGAACACCATGGGAACCGTTCGATGCGACACCATGCGACACCATGCGACACCGTGCGACGCGGCCGCGGCGCGTCCTTCCGTGCGCGGGATTAACAATCCGCCGGCGGACCTCGTTAATTAACTTAATCGTTATGTAAATCAGTGTCTCCGGTATTTCTCGAGGGGAAAGAGAACGGGCGACGGGAAGGATAGGGGCGGGGGAGGGGAGGAGAGAACGAGGAGGAATAAACTTTGTACGACTGTGTTTTCGCCGACAGACACTAGTCCCGTAAGCACCAGCCGGCAAACTTACCTCGGTTTATCCGAACTTGGTAACTGTCCTGTTACTTCGGCGTCCCCGAAACTCTCTATTATCCGCGCGTACCTTCGCCCGCTCCGTATAACAGCGTATACTTAAACGGATAACTTGCCGTATTAATCGGTAACCGCTCCAACCCTCCGGTCGGCTGCAAAATTCAACTGCCAACTGTTTCGCGACTTCGGTTCCGCCGACGAGACGTCGTAACCCTTTCCCGCGTACATTCTGTTTCCGATAGGAGCTGCTTCCAGTTTCGACGTCGCGGCGCACAGCGATGCACTAGCAACAGAAAAAAGTCAGGAAATTAGTATGATTTTGAGGATAACACAATCGCGATCTAGAGACTTTATTCGTACGTGAACAATTAGAAAGAGAACGAGCAGAAAAGAGTAACCCTGAACAACCGGAGTACAGTAATGTCTCCCTAACTGACGCTAAGATTCACAAAAATGGACAATTTCGGAAGAGGAGATACGATTATTCGAGCCTATATATAGGGTGTCCCAGGTTTTAATGTCGAAACTTTGTTAGTGTATTCTATGGCACAAAGTAAGAAAAACATGTTATGTAAACATAGGTCATATAGAGCTCGATTAAGAAGTTATAACAAAAATTCAGAATAGGAATAGTAATCGACTTGCTGTTACTGCGAGCATTGGCTTGAATAGATCAGCACATGCCGTGTGTTTATGTAAGCTGTGTTTATTAATACATTTCGAAACGTATTAATAACCGTTGTTGACAATACATGATCGACATCGATCGAAGATTTCTTTTTATTTTTATTTTTTTTTTTAGTTGATTACTATTCCTATTCTGAATTTTTGTTATAACTTCTTAATAAAGCTCTATATGTTTAATAACAATAATATAAAGCTATATGTTTACATTATATAAAGCCCTATTTAATAGCAATTGGCTATCACAATATAAAGCTCTATTTAATAGCAATTAGCAATCTAATAATAGCAACCGTTCAATAGCAATAATATAAAGCTCTATGTTTACACAACATTTGTTTCTTACTTTGTGCCATAGAATATACTGACAAAGTTTGAACATTAAAACCTGGGACAGCTCATTTTTATAGTCGTTGACAATTCGTAACTATAAAAACGAACCGCAAGGCTCGAATAATCGTATCTCCTCTCCCTAAATTGTCCATTTTTTTTTTTTTGGACAACCTGAGCGTCAATTGGAGAGACATTACTGTAGTTTGCCATGATACTCTAATAACTTCTTACGTATAATTAACACAGTGATCTATCTGTGCATTATTAAAAGTATGCATTTCCATTTGAGACATGCTTCCAGAAATGATGCAATCGTTAATTGCACGTGCACCGATGCGCTTGAAAAGGAGTCTAAGGTTCTAGAGATGCTGTGCTGCTCGAGCGATTTCGTCTTTTTTCTTCAGCATTTTTTCGTAAATGCGTTCATAACGGAGTTGTAACTTGAAACACAATCGCGTGGACCAGCCTGCGTTGTCTTGAATTCATTAAATGTGTCAATTATCAGCGATGTTAGAATTAGTATAGCTGACGATGAGTTGACTATTATCCAGAAAATGTTCAATAACATTAAATAGTAGTTATCGAAAGCATCAGTGACTAAAAGAATTATTATTTTTTTCATCAATAACGATTACAAGTTAGCGAAATAAATTTTGGTCATTTGGTTAATTTGGTTAAGGTTATTCTAGTCATTAACTAGTTACCGTAATTTTTTAATTTCATTCATTGACGATGGTTATTACAGCAAAGAACAATTTTAATCAATTCGTAATGATTAAAATTCATTTAAATGAATGGCATTTATTCTTATGCGGTAACATTTAATATTTCCCTTGTAACGCTTATGACGTCTGGTACGATCACTTTTTGCACGCACAGCGTGCATCAAGTATTCCTTTGCCGGCCGCAGGGAAGCATAAATAGTTGACGATATTCGTTGGCCTACATGTCGCGCGCCGCGTGCTGTACTATCGCGGTAAAAGTAGGTGACGGGTAGCGCGATTTAAAAAATTAATTGACGCGCGATGCTGAAAAACGCGTGTTGCTCATCTTGCTCGTCTTAATTAAATCTTGCCGAGCCGATGATAAATTGATAGTTTTCCTCAGCGTATTAACCGGTTAGCTGTGTTCGACGAGTATACTCGTCACGAAGAAACGACAGTATTTTGTGTCGCGACGAGCATACTCGTCGCGGGTAAAAAGTAGCGACCATCGGCTGTTTAATAACTTATTTAAAAACTTTGACATAATCTTAACTAGCTAGCTGTGTTTGACGAGTATACTCGTCATGGAGAAGCGGCGGTATTTTGTGTCGCGACGAGTATACTCGTCGCGGGTAAAAAGTAGCGACCATCGGCTGTTTAATAACTTATTTAAAAACTTTGACATAATCTTAACTAGCTAGCTGTGTTTGACGAGTATACTCGTCATGGAGAAGCGGCGGTATTTTGTGTCGCGACGAGTATACTCGTCGCGGGTAAAAAGTAGCGACCATCGGCTGTTTAATAACTTATTTAAAAACTTTGACATAATCTTAACTAGCTAGCTGTGTTTGACGAGTATACTCGTCATGGAGAAGCGGCGGTATTTTGTGTCGCGACGAGTATACTCGTCGCGGGTAAAAAGTAGCGACCATCGGCTATTTAATAACCAATTAAATAACCTTGACATAATTTTAACCAGTTAGCTGTGCTTGACGAGTATACTCGTCACGGAGAAGTGGCAGTACTTTACTGTCACGACGAGTATACTCGTCGCGGGTAAAAAGTAGCGACCATCGGCTATTTAATAACCACTTAAATAACCTTGACATAATCTTAACCAGTTAACTGTGTTCGACGAGTATACACGTCATGAAAAAGTGTCAGTATTTTACTGTTAAATTGTAATTTTAGTGAAAACAAAAACATATTCTCAAATTTCAAGATGCTTAGAACATTTTTGAGCCGATCCTACGCATTAGTGTTTGCATTGTTATGAAAATAAGATTAGAAAAGAATCGCGACGCGCAAAGTGAATGTTTAACTTTTACAAGTATCTGATTTTCCCTGCGTTTTTCTTCGATTATTATGCACGCAGTGCATGTTAATGTTAAGCGAACGAGTAAATATCAGTAATAAAATTGTCAATTCCATCAAATAAAACCTTTCTTTTTTTAGTCCTATAGACCTTAAAGTCTTTTCGCTCCAATATTTTAACGGCGATGCATACTCTGTGCTCGACGAGTATACTCGTCGTCGCTCGATTCGTCGCGACACGTACAGGCGCGCGCTCCGAGAAGAAGCCGCCAACTGATTAAAAGAAGAAGCCAGCTGCTTTAAACATCGGTCGAACGATAAGCGTAACAAGCAGAAAAATTTCGGTGGCCACGGGAATCGAAGACATTCTGTTCATCGAGTCGGAAGGCGAAGCCGCGGAGCTGCTCAAATATTTGGGCTTTACCGGCAAACATCCTCGGCGAATTTCGATTCCCGGCATCGGGTAACGAGATGTCAAACATTTTCTTGGTCCGTAGTCATCTCAAGTATTTATCGTGGATTCCCGAATGAGAAACTTCTCGTATTACATTAATGTCTCCCTAATTGGCGCTCAGATTGTGCAGAAAGATGGACAATTTGGGAACAGGAGATACGATTACTCGAGCCTTGCGGCTCGTTTTTATAGTTGTTGACAATCGATAATCATAAAAAAGGAGTCACATGGCTGGAACAATTGTATCTCCTCTTCCAAAATTGTCCACTTTCGTGGACAATCTGAGCGTCAATTAGAGAGACATTACTGTAGCTCGCGATTCAGTCGTAGAAAATCTTTACCTACAAATGCCTTGGTCGTCAGCCTCGAGTCAACAATTTGTTCCATGAACAGTGATAATCAGTAATTTCGCGTAAACTCGCGCGCGTGTTTTCTGAATCGAGGAAGGGGATACGAGATTTTGTTCGTAATAAAAGTAGTATAACAAAACGAAGTGAGAACGAAGAGATTTAGATAATCGGTAATCTCGAGTTTGTAAGTTAAGGCATTTCTTATTAACTTAAGGCATTTGTAAGTTAAGATTGATCAGTTAATTATGCGAGTACAGTAATGTCTCCCTAATCGACGCTCAGATTGTCCACAAAGATGGACAATTTGGGAAGAGGTGATACGATTATTCGAGCCTTGTGGCTTGTTCTTATAGTTATCGATAATCAGTAATTATAAGAAACGAGCCGCAAGGCTCGAATAATCGCGTCTCCTCTTCCCAAATTGACTATTTTAGTGCAAAATTTGGGCGACGATTAGGGAGACATTACTGTATTCTAACGAAGAATCTGATGGTTGGAAAAGTACAGTAAATTCTCCGTAATTGACGCTCAAATTGAGCACAATAGTGGACAATCTGGGAACAGGAGACACGATTATTCGAGGCTCGCGGATCTTTTCTATAGTTACCGATCGTCAACAATTATAAAAACGAGCCGCAAGACTCGAACAATCGTGTCTCCTCTTCCAAAATTGTCTATTTTTCTGAACAATACGAGCGTCGATGAGAGAGACATTGCTGTAGTCACTTCAACGCGCTGCGAATTCGCGCGTCGAAACCGTTCGTTCCTCTCGCCGAAATTCCCGCTCGGTATTTCACGCTTCGGCCGCAAAATTTTTACCGGAAAACAGATTTTCCACAATATAGCTCGCACCTTTCGAAAGTACGTTCAAGTTCTCGAATCAACGTTTTCACATTTTTTTCTTTTTTCTCGCGCCGATTCGAGGACTTCGAATCGAACCGCGCGCGCCCCGCGATCCAGAAAACAGGCTGCCGGTAATTGCAATGTTCAAAGTAAAAACGTCGCGCGCCGGTGAACTGTTCGCGTAAACTCCCCGATTAATCTACCCCTATCGCAACAACCCTGTAACAACGTGCACTTGACAGGAACTCGATTAACATTTTCCGTGATGCACACCTTTTTGTTTCGCGACGCACGATTCAAGTTTGAAAGACGTTCCGAACGAACGGTCCGACGCGGAGTGACGGCGAACCGTTTCGAGAAACGGCCGAAATTTTGTTCATTATTTTTTGTACAATAGTACTAGCTCGTGGCCCACTAAAGCCAGCGGCGTCACTTGGAAAGGGGCAGGGGGAGAAGGTGGTTACATTAAATTCGGTATTAAATATACATACATACATATATATATTTATATAGATATTTATATTATATATATTATTTATTTAGATATTTATTATTTATATATATATATATATAAATATCTAAAAAATAAGGTATATATACATATATATATATATATATATATATATATATATATATATATATATATATATCTGTAAATAATAAATATCTAAATAAATAATAGTATATGTATATATAATAATATAATATGTATATATATATATATATATTATATTATTATATTATTATACTATTATATTATTAATATGTATCATATAATAAAGTATAATAATCCCGAACATAAAGAACCGTAGTAATGGGCAATAAAAGACTTCAAAAATTAGTGCACGTTATTATAATTATGTTCCTCAGGTCAAAATGGTAGATCTACCCGATCGGTCGCCTAAGTGTTAAGACAGTAGTCACTCACCAGTTCATCGTCATTTAGTCCCCATTCATCATCAGTTGTGTCAGTTGCTCAATTTACACTTATTCGGCCACAATCTTATTCATTCCTATCGAGTGGCACATTCTAAATCAACCAAACAGTTGTCCCTTTTTAATTAAACGGACAACGACACCGATCCACTTCGTCGCGTAGCGTGATCGGTTTTACGACCCGAGAGATAGTTTATATCGCGGAGTGACGATATCGGGCGCGAATACGACGCATCCGGAATAAAGGGTGTCGAGGGAAGAAGGGATAACAACAAACGTTAAAGTGGACAGAATTGCGGACGCTGGAGTTCTTACATATTGTAGAACGATGAATTGCGCAAGTTCGCAGAACTGTATTTATAGAAAATTACGAAGTGTGGTAGATCGAATGTAGAGCAATTTGAGGTAGAGCTTTTGAAATATGTAAAGGAAAATAAAGTAGGAAAATGACATCCCCGGGACGACTGCCAATACCGTTCGTGCGTGAAAAAGCGTTGATCAATACCGTTCGAGCGACTAATAATTAATATACACTTTTCCGCGTGATAATTCGCAAAAACATGCAATTTCCTTTCCCTGGCCATCGAATAGATACTTACGAGGTAAACGCAACACTGTCTGAATAAAACATTGGACCGAGCCGTAGTCGAAGGATAACGCAGATCTTCCGTTCACAGTCGTTTCAGCATTGCCTTCGATATGGAAGTGTTTCAAAAGCATTACGGTGTCTACTACAGCCTGCTGAACGTCACTGGACTGTGGCCCTACGATCGGTCTTTCTTAACGAAAATTCAAAGAATCGGCTTCTCTTTGCTTTCGTTCTCCTTAATCGTGATCCAGGTGATATCACTTTTACGTTTCACAGTATAATTAAGATATCACAGTATAATATAAGATATTTCAAGTTAACGAAAATTCAATGAATCGGCTTCTTTTTGCTTTCGCTCTCGTTAATCGTGATTCAGGTGATATCACTTTTTAGTATCACAGTATAATATCAGATATTTTATGTTAACGAAAATTCAAAGGATCGGCTTCTCTTTGCTTTCGTTCTCCTTAATCGTGATCCAGGTGATATCACTTTTAAGTATCACAGTATAATATAAGATATAGGTATGATATAAGATATTTGAAGCATCACGGTACAATTAAGATATCACAGTGTAATATAAGATATTTTAAGTATCACATTATAATATATTTCTGTAATCTAAAACTAAATGTTTGCACGCTTGTCGCTGTACCAGAATACGGTACCAAAATCGGAGCTTTACAGCAGGGCTCGGAATTAACCGGCACGCAACATTACGGACGCCTAAATGCTACACACACGTACACCTACATATATATCGCTATATAATATCACTATGTAGCACTGTATATCGCTATATATCACTATATATCGCTACATAATATTACTATGTAGCACTGTATATCGCTATATATCACTATATATCACTATATATCGCTACATAATATCACTATGTAGCACTGTATATCGCTATATATCACTATATATCACTATATATCACTATATATCACTATATATCGCTATATAATCGCTATGTATCACTATATATCACTATGTAATCACTATATATCACTATATAAATATAGTGATATTATATAATGATATGTGTATAGTGATTATATAGTGATTATATAGCAATACATAGTGATACATAGTGATACATAGTGATATATAATGATACACAGTGATACGTGTACATGCATGCGTATCTATATATCCAATTTTAGAAAAGTTATTGCGTTTTCAAAGATGTAATATCTCTTTTTACCCATTGCATGTGTTGCCAGTACGGAAACACGTTCCAATAATGGTTAAAGCGAAACGGGAACACAAAATATATTAATTTTTGCGTACATTATTCGAACGTACTTCGAGAGCTAAACACGAAACTGACAATCTAATTGCTCCACGTGATGGAACGAATCTTATAAGGAAATATGAGCCGTTCATTTTGAAAGTGGCTTAAGTCACTTTACCGTAATGAAAAGTGGTGATTTTTTAATGTTTATGCGAAATTATTTATACCGAGAATAATATCAGTATCCTGAGATAACAAATACAAGTAAATCTCCTCGAAAATTGGCATCCATATTTTGAAACGTGTTAAAACGCAAACCCTTAAATATATCTACTTAAAAACAAAGCGACTTATGCCACTTTCAAAATAAACGGCTCATATGTTGTTCCCGCAAAGTTTAGACACTCTTAAAGCCAATTACATTTTCAGGCATCGACGCTTCGTTTGGTAGACATGTCGTTGTACAATTTACTTATGGTTGTGTCGTTCAGCGGTCCGCTGGTATAGGTGTATTATACGATGGTATATTATACGATACGTCGAATTCGTCTACAACATTCCACTGGTAAGTTCAAAGAACGCGTCGTCGCGCGCATTAACCCTAGAAAGATAACCATATGACAACGTACGTAAAAGATAACCATACGCTTCAGAGGCGCATGCTTTTCTAAGGCGTCAATTTTATACTAACAATGGATATTTATTTAAGTTAATCTAGTCATTTTAAATGTTTGGCATTATTGTAAAAATAAAATGCATTTATGTTATATTTTTTTATATTTTAAGTAATTTTAAACTTAAATCACTCTATGAAAAATTAACAAAAATCAACAGTCTTCGCAGGCGCCTCTGCGACGTAGGTTATCTTTCTCGGGTTAAATTATACCCGGTGTCCCGATTGTTCTCTTGCGCGAATTCAGGTGAAATGCGTGTTTGAAAATATCGCGAACGACTACGTCACCCTGAAAAGTCCCGCCGAAGCGAAACTGTTCATGAAACAAATTGTGGACTCGAGGCTGACGACCAAGCCATTCGTAGGTAAAGATTTTCTACGACTGGATCACGAGCTACGGTAATGTCTCTCTAATTGACGCTCAGATTGTCCACGAAAATGGACAATTTTGGAAGAGGAGATACGATTGTTCCAGCCATGTGACTCCTTTTTTATGATTATCGATTGTCAACAACTATAAAAACGAGCCGCAAGGCTCGAATAATCGTATCTCCTCTTCCCAAATCGTCCATTTTCGTGCGCAATCTGAGCGTCAATTAGGGAGACATTACTGCATTCTTCAAATTATTCGCACGATTACGGAAGAAAGATAATCGTTACGATGAGATAATATTATGTTCCTGTTCGTAGCCATAGTGGTCGCGGGGATGCTCGCTATAATTGTCATGATACTGATTCCCACGCTGCTGCAATCGGAACTTCAGATACGTTATTTGAATATCCTCGGTTTTTTGTATCCTGCGAGAAGCTATCAGACCGATTTGGTCGCGTGTCAACTTGTAATCGGAGCCACGACTGGTCTGTTATCGATAGCGTGCACGGAAGCATCGCTTAATGTCTATTTATGCTATGTCAGTGGATTACTGAGAATCGTCAGATAGTGTGTTCCAATTCATTATTTCATATCTTCGTAGTATTAACACGTTGAATGCCACGCCGGTTTTACAGAAATTGTCCGTGGCGCCACGATGAATTTTCTTTTATGTGATACATATATAATGTCGAAATATTATCTGCAATAGATAAGTCACAGTGAATAACCATGTTAGACATGTTAATTGCGACAGGGGTCACCGTTTGAATCGACGATTGTAATAATGCCAAATTTTAGATATTGACATTTGTTTTATCCCTTTTAGTGCCATGCGAAAAAGAGGTGACTATGCGAGAATAACTGGCCGAATTTCACAGTTTTACTAGGGTTTGGGAAAATGCTCGTAAAAACCAAACAAGAAACAATATTTACATGATTCGAAAAGCAGTAAATTAAGAACGAAATAGAGAACAAAACGATGACACTAGATTTTCTATATTCATTGAAAATTATATAAATAACAAAGGTATAAAAGATCATAAAGAAAGTAAAAGTCCAGTTCTCTCTTATGAAACGTATTTGCACATACAAAAAGTCGTCTTTCCATCATAATTTTATATAGATCATTTATTACAAAGTATATACTTTGCATTTCTGATATATTTTGTAACAAGATAAATGATATTACATAACAAACATAAAAAATAACTCGAAGGTACATGGTAAGCGCCGGACGGATTATCTCTTCCGAAATATGTAATTGTTATAGGTAATATAACATTGCTGAAACAAAATTATGTTGTCATAAATATATTTGTGATATAATTTTGCATAATACTTCATTATAATAACATAAATATTTATGTTTATATTTATATATTGTAAATGTGTAAAATTTTGTTATTATAAAGCGCTGTAAGGCGCGGGCCGATATATCGGCTCTGGCACGTCTCGCCAGTGCAGCAAGAGCCGATATATCGGTCTCCGGCACGAAAAGGGTTAAATTACATATATTTCTATCAATTTGGGCGCGCTGGTCGCAAGTGGCCCCCATGGCGTCACCGCCAAGTCAAGTGCCGGTCACCGGTGACCCCCATGGCATTCAACGTTACAAATACTTGTTCAAATTTCGAATGTAATTCGCAGATTATCAGACTTGTTAAGACTCAATTTCATGTGCATAAATTATAATGCATTATGTAACATGGAAATACTGCGGATCAGGAGAACAATTTCGGCTTTAGACTTAAAAATAGCTTCGAGTGCAAAGGGTTAATCATAGTCTGTCCGACGAGACGAGATATTCACGATACAGCGTGCTCGCATATCCGAGTTTCCTTTGATTTTAGCTTTTGTAAGAAGATTATTCTCATTTCAAAGAAATTAAAGAATATCGAAGATTATATTCGATTGGAAATGAATTCGTATCCAGATATTGAATCTGTATTTTCGTATGAATTAATTAATGACGATTTTTCAATGTTTATTTTTTGGTACGTATCGGGTAAAGTTCGAAAATTACTGGAATAATGAATAATACGGGTAACCTTGGAGTCTTTGGAGACTATTTGGACTATTGGGAGACTATATGGTTTATCGGGAGACTATTTGGAGTCTTTTTAGGGTTATTTTTGGGGGATTTTTTCGAGCGATAAGGACCAGATCGTATTCGAAAGCCGCGCGGTCTTTTAGAGATATTAATTACAATGCTCGACAATAGTTTAGCAACAATAATTCTTTTCAAGCTTACGTAACCGCGTGATATAAAAAAAAAAGAAACAATAAGACGTTTGCGAAACAAGCGATGAAACGAGTGGAATTATATTAATGAAAATTATTATATGTAATTTATACGAACTCAAACGGAACATATATTTTCATTGCTCTAGTTACCGAATACGAACTGCGGTCGACGAGGTGGCGAACTCATTGACAGCTACGTCGACCCAAATAGACATACGATCAGCCGTGGAAATTCACCAGCGTGCCATTGAGTTGGTATCTTCGTTCATCGATATATGTGTATTTTTGTATCGTTAATGTACTCAGTCTTCTTTTTACATTTTCTCTTTCCATTGTGCAAATACACTGAAACATCATGAATTTACGAAGGAAGTATCATATCACGTATTATGAACAGTATGATGGTGTCCTATTTAGTGGCGATCCTAACAGTCGTGATCTCGTTCGCTGCAAACTTATATTGCGTAAGCATTCTCGGAAGTACGCGCGTGAGATGAAGCTCCGCGCGAATCTCGCGTCCGCCATTTTTACGCTTCCGTCGATGGAAACTTAAACGTGTCTTGCTTTCCGATTCGAACAGACCTACCTGGCGATCTCGGACACGAAAAACGTGGACAATCTTCTCGTTAGTGTACTAATGCTCGTGACGCATCTGATCTTTATATTCTTGAATAACCACAGCGGACAACAATTGACGACCAGCAGCGTCGATCTGTTTCACGAAATGTAAGTCGATGGTTCTTTTTTTTTAACGAAACGAATTTCTACGTTCGAATGCGTTAACTAGTAATTACATTAAAAAAAAAAAAAATAAGACCAGAATTAACCCAAGAAAGATAACCATATGACAACGTACGTAAAAGATAACCATACGCTTCAGAGGCGCATGCTTTTCTAAGGCGTCAATTTTATACTAACAATGGATATTTATTTAAGTTAATCTAGTCATTTTAAAGGTTTGGCATTATTGTAAAAATAAAATACATTTATATTATATTTTTTTATATTTTAAGTAATTTTAAACTTAAATCACTAGACCTCTATGAAAAATTAACAAAAATCAACAGTCTTCGCAGGCGCCTCTGCGACGTAGGTTATCTTTCTCGGGTTAAAGAAGATTAAAAAAATAATGCGACGAGAATTAATGAAACGAAGCTATTCGATACGCTAGATACAGTTCGTTGTGGTACCGTGCGTCGACGAAGTCGCAGAAATTGGTGCTGTTCATACTGATGAAAAGCACGCTCGAAATGCAATTCAGCCTCGCCGGTCTGTTCGTTCCAAATTACCAAGGCTTTACGGCGGTAATTAATTGTTTCTATATGCTACGAGCAATGACGATTGTTACCGTATTCAAGAAATTTCTGTTTTCAGATGATGAGCACATCATTTTCGTACTTCACCGTTCTCTTGTCGATGTAATGATAAAATCCCGACCGATACAAAAATAAAATGGTGACTACAACGAAACGGCTGTCGAAGGCATCGAATGTCACCGAGCAGGCCGCGGATGTTTATGCTCGACGTGTATGCAAGATATGCGCGAGAACATGCAAAATATAGTAATTTCTTCCAGAAATGTCTGAATCGAAACACGCGGACGAATCACCCGTTTCCGGGCGTTAACGTAATTACGGGACACCCTGCATCGTTGCATAACGTTCTCGCACGTAAATATGCGAAACGTGCGCAACCCGCAAAATATGCAAAATAAAAAAAGAAATATACCGCAGGAATCGACTGATCGTGGCGTAAATTTCTGTCCCGGTCCCATTTGTCTATTCATTTTATAAAAAAGAAAAAAATACATTCGCAGCAGAAACATCCGCAGCCCAGCCGTGAGAATGAACACGCTGCTGTAACGCAACAAGCAACAATGAACTTATTAATCTCGAACGTTCTTTTATATATTCCAGGTGAAATGAAACGTAGAACGTGGCCTAGTAATTGTGGCAAGTAAAGGCATTAAGTATCACACGAAACTCCGAAACGGTATTTCCGGCGATGTTTTTTAAATTGTAGTAACTCTAGTCATGCATACGTTATAAATAAATATTCATTTATAGTTCAGTAGAAATTGTTTGTCATTGTTCGTTTCGGCAATTTTTACTATCCGTCCCAAAAGGCTGTGAACAACTATCTATTCTAAAATATGTTCGCGTGCATACAGGGCGTCCCAAAAGAAACCCGCAATAGGGTGACGGTAGGTTCCTGAGATCATCTGAAGCAACTTTGTCCTTTACAACAATTTTCTCCGAGGCGTCGTTAACGGGTTATCAACGAAGAACACTGACCAATGAGAGACGAGCTCGGCTGGCGCGAGGCGGCCGAGCCAATGGCGTACGCTCTAACAAGTTTCTTACTGCACTGATCGAAGTCGACTCGTTGTTGCACTGTTTCATATTTGAAAATCCGTGGGACGAGAACCGAATACAGATTGTACACAGAAATGAACAATTCGTGAGGGAGAGATACGATTATTCGAGCCTCGCGACTCATTTTTACAGATTAACAATTGAGCCGTTTATTTTGAAAGTGGCACAAGTCACTTTACCGTAATGATAAGTGGTGATTTTTTTAATGTTTATACGAAATTATTTATACCGAGAAAAATATCAGTATCCTGAGATAACAAATCCAAGTAAATCTTCTCGAAAGTTAGCATCCATATTTTTAAACGCGTTAAAACGCAAACCCTTAAATATATCGACGATGTCACTTTCAAAATAAACGGCTCAATTGTCAGATTGATTCTAACGATTGCCAACAAGTGTTAAATTGTCAAAAGCGTGTCGAAGGGCTGCGATGAACGTATCTCCTCTTCCCAAATCGTCTATTTTTTGTGCATAAGCCGAGAGGGAGAATTTACTGTAGAGTATAAAAAATGTCACGTAGATCGAAAACAAGAATTATTAGCACGTAATATATTATGTATTTTATTAGCGAGTAATATTTCGATGAAAGAGATCTTAAGGATTACAGAAATTATACATATACATATATATATATATATTATTATATATATATTATTATATTACGTGCTAATAATTCTTGTTTTCGATCTACGTGACATTTTTTATACTCTACAGTAAATTCTCCCTCTCGGCTTATGCACAAAAAATAGACGATTTGGGAAGAGGAGATACATTCATCGCAGCCCTTCGACACGCTTTTGACAATTTAACACTCCTTAACTTCTATATATATATATATATAGAAGGCTCGAATAATCGTATCTCCTCCTCCGAAATTGTCCATTTTTGTGAAATTGTCCAAATTGTCCATCTGTGCGCGAATTAGGCAGAATCAGCTGCGGCACGCGTGGCCTCGGCACTTCAGGAATTTTACGAACTATCAGGAGAGATAAGATAAATTAGAACTCATGGGAGTATCCTGTTCGCGTCGTGTCCGTATCGGTACTGGACACCGCTGCGCTAGAAGACGGCCGGTCGACATTACGCATTAATAGCAATCGATCCCGCTCGGAAATTCACTGTTACAGCAAATGAATTCTATTATATTTCTAGCAACCAAAAGGGCGAGAGTGGGATTGACGTAAATTAGAAACGGAAGCAGAGTAGACTGAATAATGTGTGAACACTGTGGTCTATAGGAGCCGTGCCGTACTCAGACAACACTACGTATTATTCGTAGATACATACATACGCGAACGTCGACACCATGATGGAAGGGTTCCGAAAGAATTACGCTGTGTATTACTCTGTGTTGTTCATCACTGGACTTTGGCCCTTCGATCAATCACTCAGATCGAAGATCCTGCGAACTGTTTTTTCGGTGGTCATTCTGTACTGTATAGGGATTCAGGTGGAGAAGATTCTATACAGGGTGTTCCACAATTACTTTAACAGCCGAAAATGGAGGGTGTTAGGGATTCCCCATCTGGGCGCCACGGCGGGGGCCAGGCACATAGGTCCTTATTGGCTAGGGGGTGGGCCTGTCACCCCAGTGGCGGAAACGTTAGTTTTCGACCATGGTAAAACTCATGGGCCCCGTCGACCGTTTTATGGTGGTCCTCCGTAAAGGACTTATCCTTGATTTACGACCAGGCCGTTAGCGGAGTTGGGACTTGGACCACTCGGCGTAATTGCTTCCAGATGGAGTAGATTTCCAAATTTTCCCTTGAGGAGGAAACTCATCTGGAGGCGTTCGCAGTACCCTTTCCAAAGGTCCCAACCATCTTCATTTTAACCAATTAGCGCTCGGTTTTGAGCCTGCCATGATTGGGCAGTTTTTCCTCGCCGCCCACCCTTAAGTAAAGGTAGGGATAACCGAGGTGACCTAGTGGATGTCACACGGTTATTCGACAGTCCTGATCCGTCCTGAGCCGTCAGTGGATACAGAGGTCTCCCGGGAAGCTAATTGTTGAAGCACCCGGTTAGCAAAAATAGAGTTTTAGTCGGCACACTAACGTGCAAATTACAACAGAGCTCGAACTATCGCAAAATCAACCACGAGCACTAACAGACGGGTAGTTCATTTGAAGTAACTTCTTCCTTTGCGAAAATGCAATCCGCGCGCTTTGTTTACGAGTTATTAACGAAAAACACTGACCAATGAGAGGTGAATGCGCGAATTACAACGATTCGAGTGAAACGTGCTTCGACCGTGTAGCGTGATAGAAGATCGGGGGGGGGGGGGGGGCTCCGTGTTGCGTTCGAATCAATGAAAAAGTGACGGTGCGCGAACTTCCGAATTTTATTTTACTACATTACAGTGATAATTTGAAGAAAAACGCTATTTATCCTTATTTCAGAATGCCCGAAGAATATTTACTAATTTTTCGAATCCGAAATAATAAGTAATTTAACCGTGACGACCGTTTTAATTTTCTAGTGTGCACGACATCTCGTGTGTACCGTATGAAATTTTTAAGCTGGGTGTACAGTGAAGATTAATACATAACTCGTTAACGGTGCCTCGGAGAATGTTTTTGTGAAGGAAGAAGTTGCTTCAAATGACCCGAGGAACTCGCCACTTTCGGATTGCGAGACATTTTTGGGACACCCTGTTATATATACGTATATGTATGTGGTGGTTCGTAGAGTAAAAATTCAAATTCTTCGAATAATTTCGTAGTTCTCGATGCGCCGTGTCGATTTCTTGGTTTATCGTTTCCGCGACATTTTTTTGTGCTACCTTATTTATTATATATATTATTTATTATATATATATATTAAAATATTTGCCAATAGAGACTAATCACCGAAGTTTTCTTCGACGCTGATTTGCCCCTTTCGCAAATACTCTCGCACCGAACAATATCATTTGAAATGATCGATTTGCCGTTCGCGCGAGAACTCTCGACTTTCCGCTCTATTTGGCCGGAAGCGGACAGTCAGAATCTAGGCTGTCGGAACATAAAACGAATCGTTTTTTTCAGATCTCAACACTGAGACTGGTGGACATGTCTGTCTACAATATAGTTATGGTGTTGTCGTACGGATGTCCGATGTTATTATATTTTTTACGATACATGGGCTTCGTCGTGAATTTTCCAATAGTAAGTTCAAAAAGAAACCAAAGAACCGTCATTACGATTTCGGCGACATCGGATGGAGGAACGATCAAGTAATTAACATATTCGTCAACGGATGCTTTTCGTTCTGGCTTCAGATAAAGTGTGTGTTCGAAAATATCGAAAATGACTTGGCCACACTGAAAAATCCAACGGAGATAGAATTGTTCTCGAGACAAACTCTAGACGCCAGACGTGTGATCTCTGTGTTAATAGGTAAAGATGTTCGGCGGACAGATCGCTAGAAAATAACGATTCGATGCATCAACATTCTACCACATTCTTCGGATGCGTTAACATTCTGCTTCATTCTTCGATTCATCGACGAACGAACTTTCTCCGAGTTGCATCTCTCTGCTGCTAACAATCCGCCCCCTCGCCCACCCCCGTTAGACTTCTACGAGCATAAGATTTCAAAGATTTTCCCTCCTTTTTTCTTCATTTTTCTCTCTTTCTTTTTTTACTCGAAGCATCAAACAATCGTCTCACATTCTCACGCGAAAGAACGAAACAACATTCGCGACGAACCGATACAACATTTTCGTTTAAGATTTTCAAGCAGTATCCGAAACGATGCACAGAGTTCCTCGCGTCCTTTACGTTCAAGTCTCATTGCATTAACTAGTTAATGACTAGAATAACCTTAACCAAATTAACCAAATGACCAAAATTTATTTCGCTAACTTGTAATCGTTATTGATGAAAAAAATAATAATTCTTTTAGTCACTGATGCTTTCGATAACTACTATTTAATGTTATTAAACATTTTCTGGATAATAGTCAACTCATCGTCAGCTATACTAATTCTAACATCGCTGATAATTGACACATTTAATGAATTCAAGACAACGCAGGCTGGTCCATGCGATTGTGTTTCCAGTTACAACTCCGTTATGAACGCATTTACGAAAAAATGCTGAAGAAAAAAGACGAAATCGCTCGAGCAGCACCGCATCTCTAGAACCTTAGACTCCTTTTCAAGCGCATCGGTGCACGTGCAATTAACGATTGCACCATTTCTGGAAGCATGTCTCAAATGGAAATGCATACTTTTAATAATGCACAGATAGATCACTGTGTTAATTATACGTAAGAAGTTATTAGAGTATCATGGCAAACTACAGTAATGTCTCTCTAATTGACGCTCAGGTTGTCCAAAAAAAAAATGGACAATTTAGGGAGAGGAGATATGATTATTCGAGCCTTGCGGTTCGTTTTTATAGTTACGAATTGTCAACGACTATAAAAACGAGCTATATGCAGGGTGTCCCAGGTTTTAATGTTCAAACTTTGTCAGTATATTCTATGGCACAAAGTAAGAAACAAATGTTATGTAAACATAGAGCTTTATATTATTGCTATTGAACGGTTGCTATTATTAGATTGCTAATTGCTATTAAATAGAGCTTTATATTATGATAGCCAATTGCTATTAAATAGGGCTTTATATAATGTAAACATATATAGCTTTATATTATTGTTATTAAACATATAGAGCTTTATTAAGAAGTTATAACAAAAATTCAGAATAGGAATAGTAATCAACTAAAAAAATAAAATAAAAAATAAAATAAAATCTTCGATCCATGTCAATCATGTATTGCCAACAACGGTTATTAATACGTTTCGAAATGTATTAATAAACACAGCTTACATAAACACACGGCATGTGCTGATCCATTCAAGCCGATGCTCGCAGTAACAGCAAGTCGATTACTATTCCTATTCTGAATTTTCGTTATAACTTCTTAATAAAGCTCTGTATGACCTATGTTAACATAACATTATTTTCTTTGTGCCATAGAATACACTGACGAAGTTTGAACATTAAAACCTGGGACACCCTGTATATAATGGCAGTTTGCACGTCGAACACCAATACCGTGATTCTTTTCTAATTTTATTTTCATAACAATGTAAACAACTTCGTGCAGGATATTGGCCTCGAAATATTCTGAACATCTTGAAATTTGAGAATATGTTTTTGCTTTCCTTAAAATTACAATTTAGATAGCCAATGGTCGCTGCTTCTTACGCACGACGAGTATACTCGTCGTGTTGCAAAATATTGCCGTTTCTCCATGACGAGTATATACTCGTCGAACACAGCTAACTGGTTGAAAACGAATCGTTCTGCACAGTGACCGTTCGAAAATAACAAACCTTCTTGATTGATTCTAGCCTTGATGTGTGCCGGGATAACCATGATAGTTGTCACGTTACTTATCCCTACGATACTGGAATCGAAGCTGCAGATCTATTTCTTAAATTTCTTCGGATTCATGTACAAAGAGAGAAGCCAGGAAACAAATTACGTTTGCGTGCAAATTGTATTCGTCTCCACGATCGGTCTGTTGTCGTTAGCGTGCACAGAAGCGTCGCTCGCTGTCTTTTCTTGCTACTTGTGCGGATTATTCGAGATCGCCAGGTATATTGTTATCGTTTCTGCAAACGTTCTGTTAAAACTGTCTGAAGTAACCGTTACGATCTTCCGACCGTCGCTTTCTCGTGTTTCGCGTAAACTCGCGCGCGTGTTTTCTGAATCGAGGAAGGGGATACGAGATTTTGTTCGTAATAAAAGTAGTATAACAAAACGAAGTGAGAACGAAGAGATTTAGATAATCGGTAACCTCGAGTTTGTAAGTTAAGGCATTTCAAACGCGAAGGTACGGAGCTTCGACACGGTTGATCAGTTAATTATGCGAGTACAGTAATGTCTCCCTAATCGACGCTCAGATTGTCCACAAAGATGGACAATTTGGGAAGAGGTGATACGATTATTCGAGCCTTGTGGCTTGTTCTTATAGTTATCGATAAGCAGTAATTATAAGAAACGAGCCACAAGGCTCGAATAATCGCGTCTCCTCTTCTCAAATTGACTATTTTAGTGCAGAATTTGGGCGACGATTAGGGAGACATTACTGTATTCTAACGAAGAATCTGATGGTTGGAAAAGTACAGTAAATTCTCCGTAATTGACGCTCAAATTGTGCACAATGGTGGACAATCTGGGAAGAGGAGACACGATTATTCGAGGCTCGCGGCTCTTTTTTTTATAGTTACCGATTGTCAACAATTATAAAAACGAGCCGCATGGCTCGAACAATCGCATCTCCTCTTCTTAAACTGTCCATTTTTCTGCATAATCTAAGCCTCGTAATATTATATATGAAAACCGGTTAGGAACGCGTTTTTGTTATGGCGAGCATTTTTTAACTTGACGAATAATATATTTTCGTTCATCTAGTTACCGGATACGAATAGCCGTCAACGAGATGGCGAAATCAGCGTCAGTTACTCAATCGACGAATTTAATAGACATACGGTCAGCTGTGGAGACGCACCAGCGAGCTATTGAGTTGGTATCTTCATTCAGTTATTAGAGCAACATTAACGATGTAGACCAAAAGTCATAAATATCAGGACACTTCGTACACAAATATTGGACATTTTCCAGTAAATGTCTCTATGAATTAGTATCTTCTATGAACCCATTATTCTGTTCGACGAACTTACACAGTTATTCTATTATATATATAGTATAATAAATAATATTATATATATGTATATATAATATATATATAATATATAATATATAATAATAATATATAATATATACATAATAATATAATAAATTATATTATATATATATATATATATATATATATATATATATATATATATAATATAATATATGAAAATATATTATATGAAATCTATTCTTATTTATTGTTATATTAATTTATCGATGGATTCGTTATTAGATCAAATTCGTAGAGAGTTACGTTCATAGAAATTTTGTTCGACAACAACACGATATATGTATAACTATAACTCGGTATAAGTAACACTTTTTATATACAGGGTGAGCCACACAAATTAGTCTCCACGATTTTTCTCAGCCCCTTCCGACGGTCTGACAACAAAATTATCGAAGTTAATTAGCATATAATAACCTTGACAAGAAAGTGCAACTGAATTTAAAAACAGATTGACTTTCGTCGAAGAAACAGGGTCGCCGTTATATTTTCAAGCGTAAATTAGGTGATTTTATTTTCATAATGTTGCGGGCGACGTCGAGACGGATTCAACGACCTGCTAAACGATGACCTTCGGATTGTAATTAACTTCGATACGAAACGTTTTTTTTTTGCCAGATCAGAGACTGAAAAATCGCGGAGAACTAATTTGCGACTCGCCCTGTGTAAGATAAATGTTAATTATTACCGAGGCTAATTATCACTGAACCGTGTTGTCGTCGATCAAAATTTCTGTGAATTCGCTAGATGTCTGGATCATTATGAACAGGGGCACACATGTCATACTAGACATTCGTTATGCTACTATTGTTTTTCAACGTGTTTTACTCGTCTTACATTATTGCGACCACGAACGAAACTTTATGAACACGCAAACGAAGTCTCTCCGCATCTCTTACGAACAACATGATGTTGTCTTATTTAGTGGCGATCGTAACCGTTGTCATCTCGTTCGCTGCGAACTTATATCGCGTAAGCAGCACCGATGCATTTTTATCCTTGTCTCGATGGAAATACGTATATCAAGACTGCTTTCAATGTGCCGCAGCTTTTCTTGGCGATCACGGAGTTGCACGAAATTGAGAACACGATCATCAGCGCAAAATTCGTTCTGGTACACGTGATCATCATGTTCTTAAATAACTATAGCGGCCAAAAGTTAATAAGCACCAGTACGAAACTTTTCCACGATACGTAAGTTCATTTGTTTTCTGTAAAACTACAGGAAATTCTCTGCAATTGTCCCTCGGTTTCTACAGAAAAATGGGACGATCTCGGAAGAGGACGATCAGCGATTAAAAAATCATATCTCCTTTTACCGAATTGTCCATTTCTGTTCACAAGGCTAAGGGACAATCGGAGAGAATTCGATGTACAGTAATTGGTCCCTGATTCGCGCACAGTTCCAGCACACAAAATTGGACAGTTTGGGATGAGGTGTCACGATTGTTCGAGCCTTGCGTCTCGTTTTTATAGTTGTCGACAATCGGGGAACCGTTAAAGGCTCGAACAACCGTATCTCCTGTTCCAAAATTATCCATCTTTGTAATTGCCGATTTGTTCAATGAAATAAAAATTTTTTTTTTACTTGGAACGAAGTTTAATCTGTAATGTATTCTCCATTTTGTTCGATGACCTTTCGCCATCTCTCTGACAACTTGAAAATTCCACGCTCGTAGAAAGTCTGAACCTTTTCGGGCAAAAACTGAGTTAAGTGAGATTTTACAGCGTCATCGTCATTAAAAGTTTTACCACGAAGGGAGTTGTCCAGGAATCGAAATAAGTGGTAATCCGATGGCGCGAGATCAGGGTTATACGGTGGGTGTAACATCAATTCCCAACCAATATCCATCAATTTTTGCCGAGTGGACAAAGACGTGTGCGGCCTAGCATTGTCCTGCTGGAAAATGACACCTTTACGATCGACCAATTCTGGTCGCTTTTCCTTGACCGCTCCATTCAATTTGTCCAGTTACTAACATTCACGGATAATAAAAAATAACATAATAATGATAATAATAATAATTTTATAATATAACATTTACGGGTATCATAAAAATGGGAGTGAGAGACATCTATAACTGAAATCGGCAATTACTTAGTTGCCAACCCAATAGTTTCAACTCTCAACGTAGAAATAGCTTAGACACAATTTACACTTTTGCATTATTCAATGTGACCAGATATGATTTGTACTGGTATTGCATACCACCGAAGTCGCAGAAAATGTTACTGTTCGTATTGATGAGAAGTGCAAACGGAGCGCAATTTAACCTCGCCGGTCTATTCATTCCGTGTTACCAAGGCTTTACAACGGTAATCAATTACATCGACATTCCGCCAACAACTGTTTTCATTCTAAAATTTAACATATTTCTGTTCTAGATGATCAGCTCGTCCTTTTCTTACTTTACCGTTCTCATGTCGATCTAGTAATTAAATCGAAGAAATTGAACGTTGCAGCTGCGGTTACGACGAAACGGAAGTTTAAAGAATCGTATATTACAAATTTCCTGTTACAGTCTCGAAAATACCATCCCAATGAAATCTGTTGTATTTTCGTTTATTGTTTCGTACAAGTGTACGGTTGTAACATCCTATTAAAGTATAATATTTCTCGTTATTTCTCATTTTTGTTACATTTACCGCATTGCCATCTTAAAATGTGTATAATACGTATTTATGTATATGCGTCCATGTACACTAATTTCTCCCTAATTCGCGCTCAGATTGCGCACGAGAATGGAAATAATCGTACTACGTTTTATAGTTGTTGACAATCGGTAACTACAAAAATGAGTCGCAAGGGTTAGATAATTGTATCTCCTCTTCCGAAATTGTTCAGTCTCGTTTACAAGATTGTAACGTAAATTTCTTGTTATTCCTAGTAATTGCAAAGTTAAAGAAAAGCTTTCTAGCCATCGTCTAGCCCCTTCGTCATCTAGAAAAAGATTCAAGTCGATTCAAGTCCAGTTTACAAAAGGTTATCGCGTTTTAAAAAGTGCACGAACTCTTTTGTGGGCCACTGTACGCATTTCTATGTATACTCCACGAGAAACCCGGCGGTGGCTGGCAGCCTTTCAATCACTATCTTTATAACTCTGAACTACTTGACAAACCTCACGATACGTGGTCACACATCCTCGAATCACTCTTGTTCTTCCCAGCGTTGTTCAACGATCGTCGGTAACCGATCACTTCCATCTCCAACCATCCACATGTGACGAGCAATAGGTGAAGTCGTTTACCAGGGTGCGACTCTGTCCAAATTTTTACGACGTTTGCTTGGTCGTTGACACTGGCCGCAATCTCATTGCACGTGCACGGCGAAACAGGCGCAGCACCTAGGATTGGTACAAAAAATTGTCTTCGCGTGATTATAAAGAATGACGGACGTCGCTCCTTAAGTAAAAGAAAGAATGGTAAACGAAATTCCATTGATTTAGGTACCGCCTAATTAAGCCAGAAAATAGCCGCATCGTCATTTGTACATACGCAGCGACTACGTTCTTTTATCGTAACCCCGTACACGGACCACTTCGAAGCCAATTCCGAGCCACGAATGTTAATATTTTTATCACATTTTTTCATTTCGCTCGTGCTGGAATCAGTCATAATGATTCAAGAATTTATTAGAAAAGCTGGAAAGTGGCTGGGAACAGACACGTGTTCGCGGCCTATATAACTGATTATAATTGCAGAGAAAAAATGAATGCAGGAGGTGACACAGTACATTATTCATGCTTTCCATTATGATGTTTTATTATTTTTTCATCTACCTGAAATGTGTCAACCGTATCTCAGACGATTTCAAACGGAGATATTGAATTGGCTCCTGCAAACTATAGAATCGGCAGGATTAAGTAACGGAAAGCATGAATAAAGCATAGCGTCGTGGTGTAGTTGGACGATGCGTTAGATATTTCGTTCATACACATTTTGCATATTCTTCAACATGGACGTGTTCCAGAAGATGTATAGTACTTATTACAATGTGATGTGCTTCACCGGGCTGTGGCCATATGACCACTCTCTAATAACGAAAGGTCAGAGAGTCGTTTTCTGTCTGCTTACTCTCTTCTGCATTGTGAGTCAGGTGAGGAAGACACGAGTCCCACCGGAATATTTTTTAAACCGAGAAGAGAGACGATCCACAGTGATAAAATGGAAAGTGACTACGTGACGTATCTGAACTTTTTATAATTCTCGTCGAATCTACTTTATATTATTATTAGTATGTATACGAATGATAGTAACTTTCGACTATTCCACTGATTTAGATCTGAAATTAATCCAGTTAGATTTTCATGGAAATTTCGAATATTAAATCGGTGATTCAACGATGAATATTACACGAAATATTACATGAATATTACAGCAATTGCAATTTATCGTTTTATATGCTCTATTGCGATACGTTTATTGAATTTATTCTCTCTCAACAGGTTGATACATTTATTATTAATCTTCACATTTTATAACTGAATTTTGTTAACGTATTGCTGACAGCTTCCCGATTAAAACGAGACCAAACATGCTATAGTTCGGACAAATATTTGTGATTACGTAAAATAAAATCAATTACGATATCATTTCGATTGCATTTATTTATTTCATGCTTATTACGTAATTCATTTTATTCCATTATCGCTGAGAATATATTAGAAAAATGCATATATATATAAGCCTTATTATTAGAGATATTAGTAATTACATATATATCAAATAATAACGCTTCACACTGGGAATTAATGATACTGGTAATAAATTGCAATAACACCAAATATTCTTAAAAATAATGCTCGTTAAGCCCAATTTCTGTGTCCATCGAACTTGGGCTGGTTTTCTCACCAATTCCGTCGAATAACATAATTTCGCCGATATTTTCTTTTCGAATCGCTTTCTTCGTTAGAGTTACAATTCGTATAATGAAATATGATCTAAAGCATGTCGTGTTTGGTCTCATTTTACTTAGAAGACTCTGACCAATGTATTTAAAAAAAAGAAACAACCGCGGGAAACTGTCGTAGCATGCACAGATCCTCTCGTTAATACACAGTTGCAACAAATATTGTCTACGGCATTACAGTATTTGCAACTAATTCGTGCATCAACGTTTTCATGATCGATTTCATTTATTGATTTAGGTGATTTGATTTAGGGGTGAAAGTATCTAATATTGAAGGTAAAGAATTTTGAAAATCGCTTCTGCTGAAAATTGTTGCGAAACGATTTCGTTCGATGGTGTCCTAGAAACAAAAAAAATGAAAGATTTGAAATCTCTCGCAAAGATTTGAAACTGTTTAAAAAACGTGTATAACATTTGCAGGTGTCGACGCTAAAATTAGTAGAGACCTCGCTGTACAATTCGCTGCAGGTGTTATCGTTCACTTTTCCGTTGTTATTGTTTCTTTTCCGATACGTTGGATTCATTACCAGTTTTCCAATAGTAAGTTGAACAGACACGCACGGCGTGCCTGGCATACATCTATCTGGCATACGTATATGGGACGACAGGACAGATATTAATCGACGTTTTTCACGTGGTTCCAGGTGAAATTCGTGTTTGACAGTGTTGAATATGATTACGTTGCGACGAAGGATCCTATCGAAGCGGACTTGTTTACGAAACAGATAGAAGAAGCGAGACAGGTGGTCACGGCATTAGTAGGTAAAGATGTTCCAACGCGTGCTCTCTGATTACTCGAAATATTCATTATTGAATATATATTTGATAAATATATTCATTCAAAATCATTTTTCTACAATTGTATGCACGATTGCGTGTATTTTACGAAATCGCTCAGAGAAATAATACGTACATAGACAAATCTGACATATTCTCTCTTAATTTGAACCTAATTCGATAGAAACGATCGTACCGCGAGTCCTAGGAAAACGGAAACGACGGATACCGTCGAATTAAATTCGCAGTCAACGGAGAAAGGTTCGAAATGTTGAAAATGTATCGTCCGACCACAGTCTCCCCTAATACGTCACCCGACTAGAAGCAACTTGTTAGCCGAACTATTAGAATTATAGAATCATAATTCTTCCGATTAACCTTTACAAACATTGCGAGAAGCGCCACACAAATCGACCGTATCTTTTGCTTTATGCATTTCGTTGGAACATTTCAGAACAGAAGTTTGGAACGTTTGGAACAGAAAGAAGTGCGCCTGCATTACAGTAATTTTTAATAGTCCTTTTACATGGGAACACGCCTATCGGACACACGTGTCCCATCTTTTTTTTAATCTTTTTTTGAACAGGATCTACCGGTTGAAGCAGGACACTCAAATGGATTCCTTTCGCTATTCTATTATTGAAAAACGCGTGTAGAACTAATTAAATTATTCCGTCGATATCGTTAATTCGCTTTGTTGGTTTCTCGTGTAATTTCTACACACGTTTGTGCGTAGTAAAGTAATGTCTCTCCAATTGACGCTTAGATTGTCCACAAAAATGGACAATTTAGAAAGAGAAGATACGATTATTCGAGCTTTGTAGCTCGTTTTTTATGGTTCTCCTCTTCCCAGATTGTCCATCTATCAGCACAATTTGAGCGTCAGTAAGGGAGACATTACTGCAGTCCCCATCCCCTCGTTAAAAAATTCTAACGCTACCTTCGTCACAGTGTGTCAATGTTGTGAAATCATTCTGTACACGAACTACAATAAATTCTCCCTAATTGTCTCTTAGATTGTACATGAAAAAATGGAGCATTTTGGAAGAGCAGATACGATTATTCGAGAGCCTTGGGTGCCCGTTTTTATAGTTGTTGACAATCGGTAGCTACAAAAAAAAACGAGCCGCAACGATCGAATAATCGCATCACCTCCACCGTGATTGTCCAGTTTCGTTTACAAGCTGAAGGACAATCGGGGAGAATTTCTAGTATTCTGAAATAACGTTGTACCCGCTTGAAGTCCTAGCAGTTGCAGAAATATTCAGCTTGTGTGTCCTGCTACTAGTTCCTACACTATTGCAATCAAATCTTCAGATCCATTATTTACATTTCTTTGGGTTTCTCTATCCTGAGAGAAGCACGCAGACTGACTGGGCTTCGGTGCAAGTGATTATTGTAACCTCGCTTGGACTACTTGCGATAGCATGTACGGAATCATCGCTCGCCGTCTTTGTCGCTTACTTGTGCGGATTACTGGAGATCGCCAGGTTTGTTTCAATTCGATTGTTTCATACGTTCGCACACTGATTCCGATCGTTTCGATCGTACAAGCTTGCGACACCCTGCAGCCTGTTTCTAAAAGCCGCGCGTGTCTAATCATCTTCGTATCCCATTGCCGGCAATGCACTGCCCGATGCTTAGCTTATTCGTTGCCATACTAATACGTATATTTTAGTCGAATCCTTATCCGCGTGTGTCGCCTTAGCAATACGCTCGTGAATAAATTGATTCGCCTCTGCAGGACGAATTGCGACCCCAGTAGCATAATCAATCATCGGGGCATAAAACTGCGATGCGATACGAAATCGAATACTGCTTTTATAGAACGCCGTTATCGTCGAAATTAAAGAAACCTTCTTGCAATTGGTAAATATTCTGGGCGTGGACGGCGATACTACAATTATGCAGAAAACAACTGTTTCCGCGGAAAAGAATGTATATGCTCTGTGTTCGCGCGGACACCGAATATCATTGGTTTCTTAATCGTTTGCTTGGAACATTCCCGCTATCGAGGAAGCATGCAGTTAGTTTTCAGCACAAGTTGTCCATGGACATAGAGGATTATGGCAAAGAAATCATACGCCTCTGTGGAAATATTAATAATGCTATTTATAAGTAATAGGAGAACAGTCAAAATTTCCGAATCGCACAAGCATTTTAATGTTCACTAGTGAGAAACTTACTTACGAATAGCAGTTAAATAATTGGATGCATATCAGTGAAAAAATGCCGATATTAATGGTACGCATATATACTTTCATTGCTCCAGTTACCGATTACGAACGGTTGTCGACGAGATGGCGAATTCAGCGACAGTTCCGTCGAATGTAATAGACGTAGGACCAGCTATGGAGTTACACCAGCGCGCTGTCGAGTTGGTACCTTTACTCAGATATTACAGCAACGTTGTCGCTGCATATTTTACTGTACACTTATTCTGTCTTCTTTCACGTCCTTAACATTCCATCGGGAATTGAATTCTCGAAGAAAGACTCTCGATAAGCCTTGCCAGGGATATGAATATGTCTTATTTAGTGGCGATCATAACAGTTGTCGTCTCGTTTGCTGTTAATTTATATCGCGTAATTATTATTTTGACGTTTATAAGAGAACGTAGATAGAATAGATCGTAGTTACGATATTATTATATCATTATTCATGAAAACTAGTAATGGAGCTTTTTTGATTCTAATAGGTGTATCTGGCGGTTGGTGATATCAGTGACCTAGAGAACATTTTCGTTTCTGTACAGATGGTCGTGGTACATTTATTGATTGTATTCGTAAATAATCATAGCGGCCAGAAACTGATTAATACTAGCGTTGAACTGTTCCATGATGTGTAAGTTCACTTTCTTAAATTATTGTGTGTTTTCTATCGACGATATTTACGAAAATAGAACCGATTTAATAATAATAATAATAATAATAATAATAATAATAATAATAATAATAATAATAATAATAGTAAAAGCGACTCACACTTTCGATTAAGTTGCATTAAGAGACACGCGTTCATTAATAATTTACGACATTATTCAATACAATAGATATAATTCATCGTGGTACCGCGTACCATTGAAGTCGCAAAAGTTATTACTCTTCATATTGATGAGGAGTTCGGTGGAGCTGCAATTTAGTCTTGCTGGTTTATTCGTTCCGTGTTACGAAGGCTTTTCAATGGTAATTCAACTGTTCGCTTTCTTTTTTTTTTTTTGATCATATATAAACTCTGATCTCTTTATTCCCAGATTCAAATGGTTCTCTGTTCCAGATGGTGAGCTCGTCTTTTTCGTATTTCACCATGATCACTTCAGTTTAGTGGCAAACTTGAAAACTATTCGACGCGGCTAGAAGACGTAGTATGTATGATCTGTGTACAAAATCGAGCGCTATAGTTTATTTTCACGTGTTGCCGCACCGCATAACTGTCGAGCCTGTCGGTGTCAGGCCCGAGCAATGCGCAGCTAAGAATTTTTATGGGCGTAAATTTCGCTCCGTCTGTGGCATTGTGGAATTACGCTGAAAGTCCGACACGACGCAAGATATTACATTAATCGCTTGTTTCGGTCATCGGGTAGCTATCAGATGTCACGTGTCCAGCTGGACCGAAACGCAAAAGCGGAGTTTGGCTTGGCGATCTAAACCCTCGAGAGAAGGACGCGAAAGTATAATAGCGCGAACTATAACGTGGACTACAATAGCGCGAACGAGGGTTGATACGTAGGGGAGAACAGCGAATGTTTCAGTGGCTATAGTTATACTAGTATACTATAGTTGTACTAGGTCGAATTATCTAATTGTACGAAGATCTCTAATAAAGAAAATCAAATATATATTATATATCAAATAACATAAGTGATGAGACTACCGACAATTCCGTAAGGAGTTTGTTGATGTAGCAACTGCCTGGTTTATTGTACGTCGCACTCAGTGTTGTCCTCTGAAGTTTGCCGACGTCTCTGACTGCGCAGAAAAATGGACAATTTGGCAAGAGGAGAATACCATTATTCGAGCCATGCGTGTCTCGTTTTTATAGTTGTCGACAATCGGCGACTACGTAAAACGAGCCACGAAGTATGAATAATAGTATCTCCTCTTCTCGAATTGTCCATTTTTGTGCGCAGTCTGTGCGCGAATTAGAGAAGAGAAATTACTGTATTCGCAAAATATCCAAAACTCTCAATCCAGATTCGAGCCAACTTACAATCTTACTCGATCCCTTACTTTGATTAACACCAATCGCGTGTCACACACGTGGTAACATCAATTAGATATGCACTTGAGCCTCGGGTGGCGTGACACGAATCCATTCCGAGCAGGAGTTACAAATGTTTCATCGAAATTCTAGTCTTTCAGTAGCACAGTTCAAATTATCAAGCATCCGCGTTAAGCCCGACAAGAAGGTAAACGAGACAGGCTCGGTAATAAATGAACGACGATCGATAAATAATCGCGTAAATCGTAAAAAGCGTACGCCTTGCAAGGGTCGATCGAACAAATCACGGTTCTAATATTTTCAGTCGCGAGCTGCTTCTCGTAAGAGACATCCGGAGCCGGCTAAAATTCGTGGCGCAAACAAAGATAACGATAATAGTGCGTCGACGACGTTCGTTCTCGAGAAAAGTATCATCCGAGATCAATCTGGTGCGCGTATTTAACCGACGGCTGGCGTTACACGTTTCGCTATAAAACGGGACTACGACTGCCTTTTGTACAGATCACGATGTCACCGTTTACTATAAATATTCGCTAATCGATTAAACGTTCCAATTCGGATGAAATTTCGTTCGGGGCTGATTCCGGTGTACTTTAAGTTTAGATCCTATTGGCTCAGCTTATTAAAGTTTCGAGACATTATTCGAAACGTTGAACGTTTTCTCGTAGACAAAGTTGGATCGTACGAATTAAATCACTGTCGACTGCTCGTTGTGCATGCTGCACGTTCAATTCTTCAAATGCCGATACGATTCCCCGTTCATGGTTAATATTTCCACAGTAAACAATGTAAGGAAAAACAAACGCACTCGTAGTAATGATCTGAAATTAGATTCGTGATGCCAGTCATCGGTTGAGTGGACGCGTGCCAAATCTAATCCGAATTTAGTTACACAATTTCAACGCGACTCGAACAAATTCGCGAATCGACGCTCCGACAATTGAAACAACGCGACAGTTTACTTCGCAACTACGAAGGGATAGGTAGGGATATATATCGCGTGTAGGTGCATTACTGGAAGTTAATGAAGCAGGAAACAGTTGCGTGAGAGGCGATATGGATAATACCTCGATGCTAAATGTTTTCTTAAGCGGTAATCGATCCTGGTTGGAAGTCCACAATTTGCGTGAGATTACGTTCGTTCTCTTCGCGGCTGGGACAGTCGACGCAAATTAAGAATGAAAGCACATTGGCCTGAATAAAAGATGGTGCCGAGGTGTAGTCGGACGACGATTCGAATATCCCGCACATATAGACTTCGCTGTCGCTACCGGGATGGACGTGTTCCGACAAAAGTACAATGTTTATTATTCCGTGTTGTACATGACTGGTCTTTGGCCGCACAATCAATCTCTACTGTCAAAGTTTCAGAGAACGATGTTTCCTCTGCTTACTCTGTGCTGTATAGCGATCCAGGTGATGGAAAGTCAGGTCATAGTGAAATACCTCGTTAAACAGAATATTAGACTATTTTTAGCCTGATCGAAATAACTGTTTCATAGGAGTTGTGTAAGTGATTCGTGGTCGCAGGAATGGCAAAATGATCGTGCGATTATCAAGTTCGTATAGTTTTCAGTGAATGTTGTGTCACGATCCCCTCGATGAGACCGTGTATTAGTCAGATAAATCGGTCGTTTCCGTGTGGAAATTAAAAACGTAAACGAAAGATAAGAAAAGATAAAGAATAGGAAAGAATGAACGATGCGTAAGATCGGAAGTGAAAGAGAGCTAGCATTTGGAAAATACAGCGCGGTGCCTTGATTATGTTCATTAGGAACATAATCGAGTATAACGTTACTTAACGGCATCGGCTCAGATCGATTTCGCCTACAATCGAATATCAATTTATAGTACAAAATTGATCGATGTCTACGATAACAAGTTCATGTGAAACTATTAAGCGTCGCGCACGCTACATGCGTCCCTCCAATTGAGAAGGCTTTTTTAAGGCCTTTGCTGGCTCGCGTTAAATCAAATCCTTTCCTCGCGTTAAATCAAATCCGTTCCTCGCGTTTGCCGACAGTTCGTCGTACAGTAATTTCTCCCTAATTCACGCTCAGATTGCGCAGAAAAATCGACGATTTGAGAAGAGGTGATATGCCGATTATTCGAGTGTCTTGCGCCTCGTTTTTCTTGACAATCGGGATGAATAAAAAACGAGCCGCAAGGCTCGAATAATCATATCTCCTTTTCCCAAGAGAAATTACTGTATTAAGGATATGAAATTCGCGCGTTTATCAAATAATTACTATTGGGTTGACAACTAAGTAATTGCCGATTTCAGTTATAGATGTCTCTCACTCCCATTTTTATGATATCCGTAAATGTTATATTATGAAATTATTATTATTATTATTATTATTATTATGTTATTTTTTATTATCCGTGAATGTTAGCAACTGGACAAATTGAATACAGTGGTCAAGGAAAAGCGACCAGAATTGGTCAATCGTAAAGGTGTCATTTTCCAGCTGGACAATGCTAGGCCGCACGCGTCTTTGTCCACTCGGCAAAAATTGATGGATATTGGTTGGGAATTGACGTTACACCCACCATATAGCCCTGATCTCGCGCCATCGGATTACCACTTATTTCGATTCCTGGACAACTCCCTTACTGGTAAAACTTTTAACGATGATGACGCTGTAAAATCTCACTTAACTCAGTTTTTGACCGAAAAGGATCAGACTTTCTACGAGCGTGGAATTTTCAAGTTGTCGGAGAGATGGCAAAAGGTCATCGAACAAAATGGAAAATACATTACAGATTAAATTTCATTCCAAGTAAAAAAATATTTTTAATTCATTGGACAAATCGGCAATTACTTAGTTGCCAACCCAATAAATCAATACCTGTGTACCGTAACAAGGTTTTCGAATTTTGAGAATCGTCAAAATCCTAAGCGAAATAGTGATCGTCCTTGGAGAACTGTGAAAATCATTTTTCTGCCGAAACGAAAATTTGCGCAACCCGGTTCTCCGTGTTCGCATCATTCGATTTGTTTCTATCGAACGAGTCGCGTCGTTCCCATTGTTCCGAGAAGAATCTTATGCGCGCAATGATTCGAAACGTTTTTCAGGTGTTCACGCTAACAGCGGTCGAAAAGTCGCTGTACAATATACTCATGATGTTATCGTACGGCATTCCGATGTTGCTGTACTTTTTACGATACGTCGGTTTCATGCTCAATTTTCCCATAGTAAGTTGGCAAAGACGTCGGTATCGTTTCAACCGCGTCGACTGCGACAACACAATTTTCTAATCTTTATAATACACGTTGCTGTTTCCTTTTCGAGTAAGATTGTAAGTTGGCTCGAATCTAGCTTGATAGTTTTAGATATTTTGCGAATACAGCAATTTCTCTTCTCTAATTCGCGCACAGATTGCGCACAAAAATGGACAATTCGAGAAGAGGAGATACTATTATTCATACTTCGTTGCTCGTTTTACGTAGTCGCCGATTGTCGACAACTATAAAAACGAGAGACGCAAGGCTCGAATAATCGTATTCTCCTCTTCCGAAATTGTCCATTTTTCTGCGCAATCTAAGTGTAAATTGGGGAGAAATTGTTATACCTTGGAATAGGAAGTATAGTGGAGTAAATGAGACGCTAATCGACGCAGAGGACATTTATATTTTCAAAGTGATACATCCTCTTCCTTTTTCTAACACCCGACTTGATCCGATCCCCTGATTGGTATTTCTCACATTCACGAACGTCGCACAGAATGCAATATATTTTTGTACACAGTTACAATTGACTACCTCGCTCGTCGTACTGTAAGCATACGCCTGCAGTGGACAATATTGAACACAAACTCGTCTATTCGAATTCTAGCCCTATCGGGTGGAGTAGTGCTCTTCGTATTTGCTACGTTACTGGTTCCTACGCTACTGCGATCGCACCTTCAGATTCATTATCTGAAAATTTTCGGATTCTTTTACAACGAGACAAGCGTGCAAACCGATTTAGTTTGCTGCCACCTCGTACTGGTAAGCACGATTGGTATAATTGCGTTAGCAGGTACGGAAGCGACACTGGCCGTTTCTTCCTTTTACCTGTGTGGACTGTTCGAAATCGCCAGGTACGTTCGAAATCAATTTCTCTATTTTTTCCCCATTGCGACACTGATCCTCGCCGCGGGGACCGTTCGAGCGAGTGTAATACTTTTAGCTTGTTTCACAGCGGGAAGCGTTTGACACGTACACCGTCGACCTTAAAAACTGGTCAAATCCTTTGAAAAATCGCTTCGGATATAAATCATTTTAATGCTCGAAATTGAACAATCGGCCGACGCGATTATCGATGTACAAGGTGTTCTAGCTGACGTGATTCGATCCGGTTCATTTTTCTTTAGAAACTGCGGGACAATTACGAGAGAATTTACTGTACGGGGTGTCTCGTTCAAGTGCCTCGCGTAATACCATAAATTATCTGTTGCAATTTTTACTGCAATTTTATCTGTTACCAGTTGAATAATTTGTTGTCTTTATCCTAACAACTTTTGTAGGAACATTTATTTTTTAATAACTAAAACTCCTTCCGAGATATCCTGTTGTACACTCGCTTAAACAAGACACACGGTATGTCATCGGTGTACGCTCGATTCTGTCCGCGTATCGCGTCAGAGACTCGAATCAATCGTCAGTGTCTCTGCTCTCGAATGTAAATAAAAAAATCAAGACGCGACAACTAGTTTACAAAATTCATTTTTATTGCAACATATTCGAACAAACCGAATGTCACCGGGATCTTTCGGACACGAATGTGTTTGGAACACCTTCCGCTACGATACATTTTTGCCGGTCTAGTTTCGGTTTCTAATTTTCTAATTTCTAATTTCTAATTCGGTTTCTAATTTCTAATTTCGGTTTTAATGAAATTACTTAGAATTCGTGGGAAAATTTGCGGTTGATTTTCGGCACTTAGCGTGTGAACGACGTTGCGTAAAGATGAGACGTTTCGCTCGTTTCCTGTTGACGAAACGAGTCGAATCCCGTTCACGTGTCGACCGGGTGTCCATTGGACACTTTTTACGCGTCTCTGACCGAAATCCTGCCGGCGATTCGAAGCTACGCGTAGAAAATGTCAGCCCTCGAATCGACGATAGACAGGTCGCAAGCAGCAATTTCAGTTACATTCATACGTTTTCAGTTATCGAATACAAATGGCTGTGAAAGAGATGTCGGAATCGACTGCACTGATGGTGCTAAACATACGGCCGGCGGTAACGATGCACCAGCGAGCCATTAAGTTCGTACCCCCATTCAAATATTCTAGCAACCCTGTCGGTGTGTATTTCGTAACGTCGTTCATTTACTTTTTCCTAATTCGATCGTTGAAAACACACCGGAACGTTATAATCTCGCGAACGAAGGCTGACTGCAGATCTAGCGAGGAACATGATGAATTCGTATTTAGTGGCCATCATAACGGTTGTCGTCTCATTTGCTGTAAATTTATATCGCGTAAGCATTCGTAGAATCGAAGGGATTGCGGCAATAAGGAACGCAGCTCCATTTTAAAAAGATTCTTGGTTGAATACTACTATCTATTATAAATAACTAGAGAAATTTCACTTGTTTGACCAATAATGGAATAAAATATAACTCTGATTTAACTTATAAAAATCTACTAACGTAAACGTAACAACGTGCCACGTGGTGGAGACGCGAGTGAATTTTCCGAACACAATGAATTCTTCCTAAATTGACTGTTTAGATTGTGCACGAAAATGGACAATTTGGGAAGAGGGGGTGCAATTATTCGAGTCTTGCAGCTCGTTTTTATAACTGTTGAAAATCGGTAAGTATAAAAACGAGTCGCAAGTCTCGAATTCGGAAGTCCCCTCTTCCCAAATACTTCCCAAAAAAGGCTTCCTCGTCCATTTTTGTGGACAATCTGAGGGTCAATTAGGGAGACATTACTGTACAGTGAATTCTCCCTAAATCGACTAACTCAGATCCTGCGCGAAAATGGACAATTTGGGAAGAGGGGGTGCGATTATTCGAGCCTTGCATCTCGTTTTTATAATTGTTGTAAATCGGTAACTACAAAAAAGGGCCGCGAAGCTCGAATAATTGCGTCTTCTTTTCGCAAATTGTCCATTATCATTACGATTAATTAGTCACAATGGTAATCGCGACAAAATCTATTCTTCTTTCATCGATTCCATTTTCTTTAAGGGACAGTTTCTATTTCCTCTGAACTTTGCACACAACTTGTGAACTTTACACTTCCACCCACGATTGGAAATCCGGATAACATTCTTCGTTTTCAATGATACAATAATAAAGTGTTGTAGAAAAATATTCAGGCGTTCTATTATCACGTATTTTCTCTCTCTCTCTCTCTCTCTCTCTCTCCGTGTATTCCAATATTATATTAATATTTCTGTTCAATGTAAATATTTATCGACACGATTGGTCGGCGGTCGATCATGCAACTTGCAGCGCATTAGCAACGGCGGTACAGAATTTTGAATGCAACTTTACTCCTTATTGCAGCAGCCTTTTCGACTGGAATTCGAGACAAAGTCTTAGATAGGAAGTTCTTATCTTCGCGTCGAAAGAAGCGTAACGAGATTGCGTTTGGTGTGTGACAGCTTTACCTAGCGGTTATGCAGCTGGATGAAATAGATAACGTGCTTGTCAGCCTGCAGTTCGTTTTAGCGCATGTCATAATTATGTTCTCGAACAACTATAGCGGGCAGAGACTGATCAACACCAGCATCGGGATCTTCCAGGGCACGAAAGTCGACATTCCGATAACAATGGTGAAACTGTAACAGAATCGTTACACAAAGTTATGGACGATCGTGCAACAATACAATTCTAAGCTGTAAATATAGAGGATCGAAAGATAGTCGAACGACAGGTGTAATTCGATAAAATATATAATCTATTAAAATTAATTTACTATAATTTATCTTATAATATTATATATAATTAATATTATATAATTATATTAATATTATATAATAATCTATATTAAATATATAGTATAATAAAATTATAATCAAATTATAATAAGTTAATAAAATAATAATTCAATGAAACAGGTATAATTCGTTGTGGTACCGTATTCCACCGAAGTCGCAAAAAACGCTATTATTCATATTAATGAAAAGTGCGACCGAAGTAAGGTTCAACCTTTCCGGTTTATTCACCCCGTGCTACGAAGACTTTACGTCGGTAATTAATCACTATCATGTTCTCTAAACCCTTGTACGCTCCTCGCAAGCAGTTGCACAAAAGGTCTCGGAATGCTTCATCTATTCTCGAATTGCACTTTAGATGAAAAATTGCTTCGCGCACAACGTTACATTTTTCAAAAAAAAGGGAACAAATATGTTTACATATCTTGGAAGAGAGAGAGACAGGGAGAAATCCGGCGTCTTCAAATATACATAGCAAGAGAATGATCGAAATTTTGTGCTCTGTGGAACGTATGGGGGTTGACGGTAGTTCTTCAGTTTCTCCAGATTCATCGAATTTCTGTTTCAGATGATGAGCTCTTCTTTTTCATATTTTACTGTTCTACATTCGGTTCAGTAAAACATTGCGAATCGTCCATCAAGATAGTAGCAACCGTAAAGGATTCATAGAATAAGCTACATAATGTTTTCCCGATGAAGTATTCAGGATTTTTCCTGATTGCATGCGATTTCTCCAAATTTCCGTCTATAAATACAAAACGATCCGCACAGTCGAGTGCTAATATACAGGGTGCCCCAAATATGTCTCGCAATCCAAAAGTGGCGGGTTCCTCGGGTCATTTGAAGCAACTTTTTCCTTTACAAGAATTTTCCTCGAGACACGATTCCTTTTTTCTTTTTTCACGATTTTACGGAAAACGGGTCAGAATGTTCTGAATTGTTATACGTTTACGATACTGTTGCATTATAGTGCAAATAACAGTTACGATATCACGATTCAGTCTAAATAGAAATATAATAATATTTTACTCAGTGTCAGAAATGCTCATTTACCCATAAACCTCTGCTATTCGTTAATGTTAAATTCACATTTCAGTCAACAGTAATTTAGCTCTAATCTCGTTACTCGTCGTAAGAATATTCGACGAGAACATCGCGTATTGTTTCATTAACACATTGTACGCAAAGAGACGATTTTTGCTTTCGAGCGAAGAAATCGGGCCTGTGTCAAAGCTATCTTTTAATAAATTAATGTATTAATTTCCTCGCGAAATTTCGATAGAATTTCTAATCCGAAAAACCTTCGAATTTTAGTCAACGTATCTTATCGTCAGATTAACATTATGCTATTCGAGAGAATTTCTAACCCAAGAAACCTTTGAATTTTAGTCACCGTATCTTATTGTTAGATTAACATTATGCTGTTAAACCGTCGTCTAACATCCTTAACGCTTCGTACACCAACGTTCTTCCAAATCATTGCACGATCAGTTTTATTTCAACGCCTCTAAACTTAGATAAATATCGCAAAGATCTATTCCTCGACAAACATAATCCAACATAATTGAGAGAAAAAGAACTAACAAAAAATCTAAAAGACATTGAGATCTAAAGGACTAACAAGTCCAATTGTGTATCAAAATATTTTGTACGAAATTACGCAACAATATTCTAAGTAAAGTAAAATATACAAATAATAACTAATAATAAATAAATACAAAATAAATAATAAATTATAAAGCACGTAAAACTGGTGACCATAAATCGAATGATACATCTAGTTGTGCCCCCATATATTCGAGTAGCCGAAAGCTAGTCTCTTGTCAAATCTATGCTACTCTCTGTGCTGTAGAATCCACTGACAATGCCGAAGACTCGTAATTAGCGTAATATCAAGCCTAGGGAATTTTGTAACCCAGGATACCAGAATTCTAAATATAATATACCTTCGATACAGCGTTTACTGCTCACTAAAATAATGGAGAAGTCGTCTTCCAATGGGTTACCTTCCACGTCGGAATTCCAGGAAATAAGCAAGTCTATATGGGTGCCAAAGACATTACGGCAATTGTAATTGGTTGGGTTGTAAACTGGATCAGCACTTTGTCAAATAAATCCTTCAAGACAATAGACGACATATATAAAAAGCAAAAGAAACTCACACGCGGGAACATATACGACTGCGCGCGCCTACTCTTGGATGTCATTCCCGTGTCCTGGTGTCCAACGAACACTGGCAATCGTAAAAGTAACTTGCAATTCGATCAATTTTGTGCACAGCGAGAAAGGGTAGTGCCAATAGAACGCGAACGGAAGGTAGTAATTGAAATTAATTCTAGCCGACCTGCATGAATTTAGACATCTGTCGGATATTCCCAACGGAAACTTCTTGCATAAAGTATGACTGCGAGGTGTAATTGGAGGACGCTACGAATTTTCCACATTTCTCCTGCTGTCCTCGACGAAGATGAACGTGTTCCAGACGTATTACAGTGTCTTCTATTCTGTGATGTGCTTTGCTGGCTTATGGCCGTTCGATGAATCTATCAAGTCGAGGATTCGAAGAACGGCTGTTCTTCTGATTATGTTCGCCTCCATAGTGATCCAGGTGACAAAGATTTCGTTTATGCAACAGTCTGCCTCCGATATATACAGTAAATTCTCTCAAAATTCTCCCTCAGCTTTTATATAAAAATGGACAATTTAGGAAGAGGAGATACGATTATTTGAACCTCGCGAACTCGTTTTTATATTTAACGATTGTCAACAGGTATAAAAAGAAGAAAGAATTTATTGTATACGGTTAAATTCTCCCTAATCGACGTTCAACTTGGAAATGAAAGAATTGACAATTTGGGAAGAAGAGATACGATTACTCGAGCCTCGCGGTTCATTTTCACGGTCAACGATTGTCAACGATTATGAAAACGAGCCGCGAGACTCGAATAATCGCATCTCCTCGCTCCAAATTGTCAATTTTCGTGTCCAAATGGGAGCGTCGACCAGAAGAAATTTATTGTACAAGCTGAGCGACAATTGAAGAGAATTTACTGTAAATATATAGATAGTTATGCTCTTTGTCACGAGTCCGTGATGGAGATTTCTAGCAATAAACCTGATCGAGAAACGCTGTTTCATTAACGTTTCAAATCTTCACGAAGGAATGAAATATCTTTCAGGTATCCTCTATAAAACATGTAGAATTGACGTTCCAGAATATGCTTACCACGTTGTCGTTTACCTTACCGCTGCTGATGTGCTTCTTTCGATACATTGGTTTCGTCATGAATTTTCCTGCAGTAAGTATGGAGAAGCTCCGAGATTGGCACTTGGCTAAATGAATAATTAAAGGGAGACTCGTGTAAAAGGTTGGAAAAGTTGAGCTTTCCTCATCAGTTTACATCTGAAAGATTCGCACTCGTAACTGCAGATCCGTAATCGACCTAATTTAACCATGTTTTCAGGGAAATGATACTTATTACTTAATGTACGCGCAGTTTTTCATAAGAAGTTCATTTTTTTCTAAACACGGAACACTTATTTTCGTCTTTCAGTGTGTAACTAATCCTGCAAGTATTTTTTAAGAATACTGAGCACAGTTTTGCTGAACGAAGGTTCTAGCGCAGGTCGTTCTACAGGGTGTCCCAAATGTTACTCGTAATCGGGGAATGAGGGATCATTCCTCGGATCACTTGAAGTAATTTTTTCCTTTACAAAAATTTTCTCCGAGGCATCGTTAACGAGTTATTAACGAAAAACAGTGACCAATGGGAGGTCGCGTACGGCTGACGCTCCGCCCTCGCGATCACTGTCACTGCGCCAGCGCGACGCGGCATTGGCCGCATGGGCGGAGCGCCAGCCGTGCCAACGATCTCTCATTGGTCACTGTTTTACGTCAATAGCTCGGAAACGATGCCTCGGAGAAAATTTTTGTAAAGGAAAAAGTTACATCGAATGACTCGAGGAACACCAGATTTCCCGATTTATAAATAACTTTCAAAAATTTACTTCTACAATTTATGAATAACTTTTAGGACACCCTAGTGTTACATGAGTCGCCCCTTTTCGCTGCAGCTAATAATTCACGATCTGCTCAAACTTGTTATAATCTCACAGCTGCTTTTTCATGTGTCTTCAGGTGAAGTTTTTCCTAGAAAACTTACAGCATGATTACGACATGTTAAAAAATCCTGACGAGATGGAAATTTTTACAAATAATTTGAAAAAGTCCAAGCAGATAATTAACATATTTTTTGGTAAGAATAGTCGACGGTTGTTCTTCCAAGGCAACGGAATTAAAAGGCTCCAATTACTGTTATACAAAGTTCGTATTCATAACGCTGTTAGAAGGGATGTGTGCTGTGATCGCGGTCTGCGAGCAGTAATACCCTAAATTCTCCCTAATTGACGCTCGAATTGTTCGCTTTTGTGCGCAATCTGAGCGCGAATTAGGGAATTACTGTACGACGTTATTTTAATATAAAAATAAGAAAAAAGTCTATAATTATTTATTATAGCGAATCCCCCCTCGTCGATTTCACAGTTCCTCAAGTATGTTAAGGTTATCATTCTGAACAACTTTTTCTTATAAATGTTACTGAAATATTTCTTAGATTCTGTGCCGAGATTCTAAATTGGAACGAGCTTTGAGTTAGGTCTGAGTCATGCCTGACTTAGATCCGGGTTATTAATTTTAATAAACTTTTAATAAATTAATTTAATAAATCATAATATATTATATTAAAGTAATTAATATAATAATTAATTATACTATAATAGTATAATATAGTATATAGTATAGTGTATAGTTATTATACTATATAGTATATAGTATAATATAATATAGTATAATAATTCATTATACTATATTAAATTAATTAATTCAATAAATTATAAACTTTTCATAAACTTTTAATAAATATCCCATCTTTTGTCTTGATTTTGTTATACAATTACAGCTCAAAAAGTGACCGTCGTTATTTCACTTCGCCCCTTCCTCGAA
Source organism: Megalopta genalis (assembly GCF_051020955.1). Taxonomy (NCBI): domain Eukaryota; kingdom Metazoa; phylum Arthropoda; class Insecta; order Hymenoptera; family Halictidae; genus Megalopta; species Megalopta genalis. The sequence goes on from NC_135018.1 coordinate 2,526,358, forward strand.
TCGAGGAATCATTGATTTTTTTATAAGTTGTTTTATAAGTTAAGTAAATTGCAATACCGGTGATCGATGTTTCCGGAAGGAATGCTTCCGGAAAAATCTTTTAATTAGTCGATTCCTTGGAAGAACATATCGAAGAGCGACAGCAGTCGACAAATTGTCGTATCGAATTTCAGCGATGTTGTCTATAACACTGATTGCCGCAATATTGCTGGTACCAATTCCTATACTACTACATACGTCGATTCATCTTAACATCATGCAATCGCTTGGATATTTCTATTTTGAGTATAACATCGAATTCAACTTGATTTGTGGACACGCCGCCATCACGAGCTTCCTCTCTGTAATGACATTTGTGTGCACGGAAGGAATCCTCTCTGTCATTACATTCTATCTACGGGGACTGTTCAAAATTGTTTGGTACGCGTTCTAAATATTATAATATGTATTGTATAAACATAAACACTAATTAGTACATTCTACACCGCCGAACTAGCACGCACAGGCGTGCGTTGGCGAGCACGCGCGTTCCATTGAATTCACTGCTTACGCGCCTAGTCCTAAGCACAGCTTTCGTTTATCATGAAATTGTTTGAAATTGTTTTTATCGATTCAGCTACCGAATACGAAGCGCGGTTAACGATACAGCTAGCAAATTGATTACATCGGAACATATAGACATTGGCCCTGCTGTCGTCCTCCACCAGAAAGCATATCAGTTAGTAATTTCTATATAATATGTTACTACAACATTTATTTTGTATATAATATTACTATTTCATTGCGTATATTATGCATCTCGAACAAAAGGCTCGGCGATTCTGTAGGAAGACATATGACCTTATCATCTCTAGTAATAATCCTGATAGTTATTGCATCGCTTGCCATGAATTTATATCGCGTGAGTATTGCCGAAATTTAGAAAAAAAAGCGATACACAAATCGCAAATTATACTTTCATACAGGGTGTCTCGGAACTCGTTCGAAGTGACAATGTTTTCCTTTGGGAAAAACTTGGCTGTCGTGTGAACCATACGTACGTGCGAGACGGAATTATATTCTCATATTAGTGCGCTAATCGAATTGTTACACCCTCCTAATTTTATTAGGATCCGCGAAACGCAAGAGTTTTGCTGAAAAGAGACGTGTTTAATTCGGAATTTTAATTCTATGAAATTGAATATGTTTATTTGATACAATTTTTGCGGTGATTGACGCTGCAGCCAAAGTGTTAACGAGTCATTAACGAAAAACGCGGACCAATCACGTTGCCAGCGTGGCCTTTCCCCGTCGCGCCAACACGTGCTCGCCGGGCAGTCCATCGTTTCTCCCACTTCTTCCCATCGGGACGTACTTTTATTCTGATTATCCATTGTCAAAAAGTTAACCAAGTGTTGAAAATTAACTAATCATTTTTAAGAGAATAAACAACAGAAACACAATCACGTGAAAGTGAGTTTGGCCATGTATTGTCATTGTAAGTAGCATCTTTCGAAATAAACAAAATTGTCTTTTCGAATCTTGTCCATTGATGGACAACGCGTCGCGCAGGAGCGCTTTTCGTCAATGACTCGTTAACCTTTTAGGTGCGGCTGAATTCTGCGCGAGGCTATCTCTCTGGACGGCAAAGTCTGATATGTACTGTACAGAGACTGGTACTGTATATACAGGGGGTGTCCCAAAAATGTCGTGCAATCCGAAAGTGGAGGGTTCCTCGGACCATTTGAAGCAATTTTTTCCTTTACAAAAATTTTCTTCGAGGCACCGTTAACGAGTTATCAACGAAAAACAGTGACCAATGAGAGGCGAGCTCGGCTGGCGCGAGGCGATCGAGCCAATGAGCGGAACTGGGCTTCGCGCGCTGGTTGGCTGGGCCGCCTCGCGTCAACCCTGTAGACTGTTGTAAATCGATGCGAAGACAAAAGAAGTGTGAAACAATGCATATGAAGAAGATTATTTGGTTCAAACGATGAGCGAGTGAGCTACTAGAGCAAGCCACTATAGTGGCGCGTCGTCCAGAGAGACGACTCTGAACTACTTGACAAACCTCACGATACGTGGTCACACATCCTCGAATCACTCTTGTTCTTCCCAGCGTTGTTCAACGATCGTCGGTAACCGATCACTTCCATCTCCAACCATCCACATGTGACGAGCAATAGGTGAAGTCGTTTACCAGGGTGCGACTCTGTCCAAATTCTTTCGACGTTTGCTTGGTCGTTGACACTGGCCGCAATCTCATTGCACGTGCACGGCGAAACAGGCGCAGCACCTAAGATTCGTCCAAAAAATTGTCTTCGTGTGATTATAAAGAACGACGGACGTCGCTTGTCAAGTAAAAGAAAGAATGATAAGCGAAATTCCACTGATTTAGGTACCGCCTAATCAAGCCAGAAAATAGCCGCATCGTCATTTGTACATACGCAGCGACTACGTTCTTTTATCGTAACCCCGTACACCGACCACTTCGAAGCCAATTCCGAGCCACGAATGTTAATATTTTTATCACATTTTTTCATTTCGCTCGTGCTGGAATCAGTCATAATGATTGAAGAATTCATTAGAAAAGCTGGAAAGTGGCTGGGAACTGACACGTGTTCGCGGCCTATATAACTGATTATAGTTGCAGAGAAAAAATGAATGCAGGAGGTGACACAGTACATTATTCATGCTTTCCATTATGATGTTTTATTATTTTTTCATCTACCTGAAATGTGTCAACCGTATCTCAGACGATTTCAAACGGAGATATTGAATTGGCTCCTGCAAACTATAGAATCGGCAGGATTTAGTAACGGAAAGCATGAATAAAGCATAGCGTCGTGGTGTAGTTGGACGATGGGGTAGATATTTCGTTCATACACATTTTGCATATTCTTCAACATGGACGTGTTCCCGAAGATGTATAGTACTTATTACAATGTGATGTGTATTACTGGACTGTGGCCCGACGACTACACTCTAATAACGAAAGTTCGGAGAGTCGGTTTCTGTTTGCTCACTCTTTGCTGTATCGGCGCTCAGGTGAGCAAGACGCGAGTTTCATCGGAATATTTTTTAAATCGTCGAAGTACCAGCACGTCTCTAAAGGAGACGATTAATAATGATAAAACATGGAAAGTGACTATGCGACGTACCCGAAGTTTTCGTAGTTTTCATCGAATCTATCTGATTCTTCGACTATACATACACATGAGAATTGAACGAAAATATGGTATAAATTTTCAAGAAAAAAGTTTTAAGAAAACTGTTATGTTAAATGTCCTAAGTTCTCAAGAAAATCCATTCTCGTAAAATCTTTTGTAAAACGATTCTGTTCGAAACGTTCCCGAAACGATATGAAACCGTTCGAATCGAACGCAATCTCGAAATAGATTCGATACTGTTAAAATCAGATGTACAATTTTCAGGTATCGACGCTAAGAATGGTTGAAATCACATTGTACAATTTACTTCAGACGTTATCGTTCACCTTTCCCATGTTGCTATTCTTTTTACGATACGTTGGATTCGTCATCACTCTTCCGTCAGTAAGTTCGACAAACGTGCCACTACTGTTTCCGTTTCCAAGAACGTGTGCAAAATCATTCACCTTGTTATCGTATCCCTTAATCGACATTCTTCACGTGGTTTCAGGTGAAACATTTCTTGGAAAATTTTGGACACGATTACGATGCGGTCAAAGATCCTATCGAAGCGGATTTGTTTATGAAACAAGCAATAGAAGCGAGACGCGTGGTAATGTTATTGCTAGGTAAAGATGTCCAACCGTGTGGTCTCCGATTAAGCTAAACATTCTTGTGAAATGTATACAAGTGAACATGCGCATCGAAAATAATTATTCTATAATTGAATGCACGATCAAGCATATTTTACGAGAGAAACATGTACATATTGAAAAATTAATCCTTGTACAGGGGAGACTGCGACAGCCCGATACACAGACAGGTTTGGTACATTTTCGTATTTTCTACCTAGTAAACAGAAGTGAACTGTGCACCCGTATATACAGGGAGTCCCACAAATGTCTCGCAAGCCGGGAAGTCGCGGATCGCATTTTGCCAAGGAAAAAGTTACCTCCGCCGACCTCGGGAACCCCCCATTTCCGGATTGCGAGACATTTTTCGGACACCCTGTAGAATACAGATGAGTGTGAACCTAATTTGATAGAAGCGAGAATAGCGAGAGTTCTACGAAAATGGAAGCAACAGTTACAGTGAAGTCTCCCTCGCGGCTCCTTTTTATAGAAACTCCGGGCAGTCGGCAAAAAGAGGCAGCGGCCAGGATGCTGGTGTACGTTAATGTGAATACAGTAAATTCTCTCCAATTGTTCTCTAGCGTGTAAACAAAAATGGACAAGAGGAACTTGGGAGGAGGAGATACGATTATTTGAGTCTTGCGCCTCTTCCCAAATTGTCCATTTTTCTGCAGAATCTGCGCGCGAATTAGGGAGAATTTACTGTACATAATGCTAGAATAGAAACGATGATCTAACTTTTTTATTTCCTAATTTCGTCTGTTGTGTAGACATTATGTAGACATACATGATCTGTTCTCTCCAAAATGTATCGTCTGTCCACCACAGTCTCCCCTAATTCGTCAACCTATGGTTGACTCCCAAAGGAGCAACTTATTCGATGAAACATTAGAATTATAGAATTATCGTTATTCCGATGAACCGTTAGAAATGTTGCAGAAAAGAACGGTACAGGCTTGCCAATATTCCATTCATCATCCGTCTTGCTGTAGAAAGAAGTGCTTTCTGCACTACAGCAACAGCTTGAAATAGTTCTTTTTCATGGATAACGCGCACATCGGATACACATATCGTATCGCAATATATTTCAATTGATGGACGAATTTAACACGTTGAATGCCACGGGAGTCACCGGTGACCGGCACTTAACTTGGCGATGACGCCATGGGGGCCACCGGTGACCGGCGCGCCTAAATTGATAGAAATATATATAATTTAACCCTTTTAGTGCCGGAAGCCGATATATCGGCTCTTGCTGCACTGACGAGAAGTGCCAGAGCCGATATATCGGCCCGCGCCTTACAGCGCTTTATAATAACAAAATTTTTCACATTTACAATATATAAATATAAATGTAAATATTTATGTTACTATAATGAAGTATTATGCAAAATTATATCACAAATATATTTATGACAACATAATTTTGTTTCAGCAATGTTATATTACCTATAACAATTACATATTTCGGAAGAGATGATCCGTCCGGCGCTTATCATGTACTTTCGTGTTATTTTTTATGTTTGTTATGTAATATCATTTATCTTGTTACAAAATATATCAGAAATGCAAAGTATATACTTTGTAATAAATGATCTACATAAAATTATGATGAAAAGATGACTTTTTGTAAGTGCAAATACGTTTTCTAAGAGAGATCTGGTCTTTTACTTTCTTTACGATCTTTTATACCTTTGTTATTTATATAATTTTCAATGAATATAGAAAATCTAGTGTCATCGTTTTGTTCTCTATTTCGTCCTTAATTTATTGCTTTTTGAATCATGTAAATATTGTTTCTTGTTTGGTTTTTACGAGCATTTTCGGCCGGTTATTCTCGCATAGGCACCTCTTTTTCGCATGACACTAAAAGGGTTAAAACAAATGTCAATATCTAAAATTTGGTATTATTACCATCGTCGATTCAAACGGTGACCCCTGTCGCAATTCACATGTCAAACATGGTTATACACTGTAACTTATCTATTGCAGATAATATTTCAAAATTATATGTATCACATAAAAGAAAATTCATCGTGGCGCCACGGAGAATTTCTGTAAAACAGGCGTGGCATTCAACGTGTTAATAGTTTCGAACTGAGAAAAATTTGGAGCGGCTTATTGGATACGCGTTTTCCTGCGTGAAACGGCTCCAATGGAATCGTTCTATCCCCATTGTTCTTACTTATAGTCATATCATCTGGAGGAATGATGCTCTCGATTTTTCTATTACTGATCCCCACGATAATGCAATCGAAACTTCAAACTCGTTATTTAAATATGGTGGGATTTTTTTATACTGAGGTTACCCAGGATTCTAATGTGGTCACTCTTCAACTCATAATTGTAATCTGCCTCGGACTATTATCAATAACCTGTACAGAATCATCGCTCGCCGTCTTTGTCGCTTACTTGTGCGGATTATTGGAGATTGCCAGGTTTGTTTCAATTCGATTGTTTCATACGTTCGCACACTGATTCCGATCGTTTCGATCGTGCAAGCTTGCGACACCCTGCAGCCTGTTTCTAAAAGCCGCGCGTGTCTAATCATCTTCGTATCCCATTGCCGGCAATGCACTGCCCGATGCTTAGCTTGTTCGTTGCCATACTAATACGTATATTTTAGTCGAATCCTTATCCGCGTGTGTCGCCTTAGCAATACGCTCGTGAATAAATTGATTCGCCTCTGCAGGACGAATTGCGACCCCAGTAGCATAATCAATCATCGGGGCATCAAACTGCGATGCGATACGAAATCGAATACTGCTTTTATAGAACGCCGTTATCGTCGAAATTAAAGAAACCTTCTTGCAATTGGTAAATATTCTGGGCGTGGACGGTGATACTACAATTATGCAGAAAACAACTGTTTCCGCGGAAATGAATGTATATGCTCTGTGTTCGCGCGGACACCGAAAATCATTGGTTTCTTAATCGTTTGCTTGGAACATTCCTGCTATCGAGGAAGCATGCAATTAGTTTTCAGCACAAGTTGTCCATGGACATAGAGGATTATGGCAAAGAAATCATACGCCTCTGTGGAAATATTAATAATGCTATTTATAAGTAATAGGAGAACAGTCAAAATTTCCGAATCGTTCAAGCATTTTAATGTTCAGCAGTGAGAAACTTACTTACGAATAGCGGTCAAATAATTAGATGCATATCAGTGAAAAAATGCCGACATTAATGGTACGCATATATATTTCCATTGCTCCAGGTACCGAATACGAACGGCCGTCGACGAGATGGCGTGTTCAGGGACAGTTTCGTCGAATATAATAAACATACGATCGGCTATGGATTTACACCGGCGTGCTGTTGAGTTGGTACCTTCATCCAGATATTAGAGCAACCTAATCGCTATATATATTTTTTCTTTACATTTGTTCTATCTTCTCTTACATCTTATGCTTACATCACGAATGTACAATGCTGAAACATTATGAATTTGCGAAGGAAGGATCTCGGCAGATTACTCGAAGGATGTGACGTTGTCTTATTTATTGGCGATCATAACGGTCGTCGTCTCGTTCGCCATAAATATATATCGCGTAAGCATCGTTAAACGTGTGTCGGATGAAGTATATCGAGGATATTTCTGTACCTCTCGTCGATGGATATATAATGCGACTGCTTCTGATACAAACAGCTATACCTGGCGGTCGGGGACTTCAAGAACAAGGAAAACATTTTGATCTGTGTACAAATTACTCTGGTACATTTCATCATTATATATTTAAACAATTATAGCGGTCAAAGGGTGATCAGCACCAGCATCGGACTATTCAACGGCATGTAAGTTCACTCGTCGCGAACGAATGCAATTTCTATCGGCGAATGCAATTACTAACGAATGCAATTTTCGGAAAATAAAGTCGATCCAATGATAACGTCAAAGTGACACGTGCTTCTCGAATAAGTTGCGTAGAAATTGTGTTGAAAGATTAACATAATCAATCCTTTGCAGTCGGAGCCGTTTTAACACGAAATTCGAAATAGCTTTTCTGACCTATGGTATCTCCATTTTATGCAACCTAGTGCATTTTATACATATGAAATTGAATTTTGCGACCCATGCAACAGCTACAGATTTTACAGTTTTTTTTGTTTTTTTTTGTTTTTTAATACAAACAAATCTGATAATGTTAAAATGACGTCTTAGAGTCGCCACTCGACTGCAAATGGTTAAGTGTTGAATCGGACACGTTTTGAATAATAATAAACACGACGCCTATTCAATAAAATAGATACAGTTCATCGTGGTACCGCATGCCACCGAAGTCCCAGAAAATATTACTATTCGTATTGATGAGGAGTTCGATGGGGCTGCAATTTAGTCTTGCTGGTTTATTCGTTCCGTCTTACGAAGGCTTTTCCAAAGTAATTATCCGTTTTCGCGTACCGTCAACTTTTGTGACATCTTCGTTCCCAGATTCAGCGATTCTCTTGTTCCAGATGGTGAGCTCGTCTTTTTCATACTTTACCATGATTATATCGGTTTAGTGACGAGAAATATTGGACGTCGTTAGAAAGACAGAGTATGTACGATGTGTGTGGAAAATCGTGTGTCACGGTTTATCTTTACAATTTTGTTTTCTCTGCACCGTTTACATAAAATCGTCTAAAATCGCCGTCTGTATCATGTGCACAGTGGCCCGCAAATGTCTTCATACACCTTCTAAGCTATTTTAAAATTGAACTAAGTGACTTGAATTTGTTTTGTTTTTTTCTTCAGACGATAGAGAGGATGACTGAAATGCTTTTCTTTTGAATTTCGCTGTTACTTGGAACGACAAAAGAAAGCTCTGTCATCTCAAAGAAATTTCAACTATTTCGTCGAGTTTTCAAAAAGTAATTGCGTATTTAAAAGGTGTACGAACACTTTCGTGCGCCACTTTATGTTACAGTAATTTCTCCCTAATTCGCGCTAAGACCGCGTACAAAATTGGACGATTTGGGAAGAGGAGAAACAATCGAATCTCCGCTAATCAGCGTGTTATGTCAAGGTTATATTATATTACATAATCTTGACATATCCTTGACATAACCTTGTTAAGGTACACGCTGATTCGCGCTCGGATTGCGCAGAGTCAGAGCATATGTGAAGGTTCTGTCAAGATTATGTCAAGGTTATGTCAAGGTTACGGCAAGGTTATGTCAAGATTATATTATAATATAATATTATGGCATAACCTCCGGGTGTTAGGCCCAAACAATACGCAGCTAGGCTTCGAGTTCGCTTTGGCTGGAATAAGGAACTAGTCGGAAGATCTGACGCGACCGAAGCTATCAGAATAATCGTTTGTTCCAGGCGTTGGACGCGTAATAGGAGTCGCACGTCCAACTAGAAACACGAAAGCGGAGTTTGGCAAAGTGGACCTTCGAGACGCACCCGAAAGTAGAATGGCACCAACGACAATTCATACGTAGGGGGAAACGAGGGATGTACAAGTAGCGAGGTTATGCTAGGTCGAATAATCCATCTGTACGGACTTGGCAATAAGATCTCTAATAAAGGAACTGATTAAATAACGTAATTGATATCTGCCGATAATTTCATGAGGAGTTCGTTGATATAGCAACTGCTTTGACATTTTTTTTTAATTTTGCTATTGCTTGGGGTGACAATAAATGCTCCTGATAAAAAACTCTCGTTCTTTTAACTTTTTTATCCGAGCTTGTAAAGCAAATTTCTTGTCGCTCCTAGTAATATTAAAGTTAAAAAAAAAGCTCTTTAGTCATCTTCTAGTAGACTAGTCCCTTTGTCATCTATAAAAAGATTCAAGTCGTTTCGTCCAGTTTACAAAAAGTTATCGCGTTTTAAAAGGTGCACGAACTCTTTTATGGGCCATTGTACGTATTTCTATGTATACGCCACGAGAAGCCCGGCGGTCTCTGGCAGCCTTTCAATCACTATCTTTATAACTCTGAACTACTTGACAAACCTCACGATACGTGGTCACACATCCTCGAATCACTCTTGTTCTTCCCAGCGTTGTTCAACGATCGTCGGTAACCGATCACTTCCATCTTCAACCATCCACATGTGACGAGCAATAGGTAAAGTCGTTTACCAGGGTGCGACTCTGTCCAAATTTTTACGACGTTTGCTTGGTCGTTGACACTGGCCGCAATCTCATTGCACGTGCACGGCGAAACAGGCGCAGCACCTAGGATTGGTTCAAAAAATTGTCTTCGCGTGATTATAAAGAACGACGGACGTCGCTCGTTAAGTAAAAGAAAGAATGGTAAACGAAATTCCATTGTTTTAGGTACCGCCTAATTAAGCAAGAAAATAGCCGCATCGTCATTTGTACATACGCAGCGACTACGTTCTTTTATCGTAACCCCGTACACGGACCACTTCGAAACCAATTTCGAGCCACGAATGTTAATATTTTTATCACATTTTTTCATTTCGCTCGTGCTGGAATCAGTCATAATGATTCAAGAATTTATTAGAAAAGCTGGAAAGTGGCTGGGAACTGACACGTGTTCGCGGCCTATATAACTGATTATAATTGCAGAGAAAAAATGAATGCAGGAGGTGACACAGTACATTATTCATGCTTTCCATTATGATGTTTTATTATTTTTTCATCTACCTGAAATGTGTCAACCGTATCTCAGACGATTTCAAACGGAGATATTGAATTGGCTCCTGCAAACTATAGAATCGGCAGGATTTAGTAACGGAAAGCATGAATAAAGCATAGCGTCGTGGTGTAGTTGGACGATGGGGTAGATATTTCGTTCATACACATTTTGCATATTCTTCAACATGGACGTGTTCCAGAAGATGTATAGTACTTATTACAATGTGATGTGTTTTACTGGACTGTGGCCCGACGACTACACTCTAATAACGAAAGTTCGGAGAGTCGGTTTCTGTTTGCTCACTCTTTGCTGTATCGGCGCTCAGGTGAGCAAGACGCGAGTTTCATCGGAATATTTTTTAAATCGTCGAAGTACCAGCACGTCTCTAAAGGAGACGATTAATAATGATAAAAAAAAGGGAAAGTGACTATGCGACGTACCCGAAGTTTTCGTAGTTTTCATCGAATCCATCTGATTCTTCTTGAAAATAGGGTATAAATTTTCAAGAAAAAAGTTTTAAGAAAACTGTTATGTTAAATGTCCTAAGTTCTCAAGAAAATCCATTCTCGTAAAATCTTTTGTAAAACGATTCTGTTCGAAACGTTCCCGAAACGATATGAAACCGTTCGAATCGAACGCAATCTCGAAATAGATTCGATACTGTTAAAATCAGATGTACAATTTTCAGGTATCGACGCTAAGAATGGTTGAAATCACATTGTACAATTTACTTCAGACGTTATCGTTCACCTTTCCCATGTTGCTATTCTTTTTACGATACGTTGGATTCGTCATCACTCTTCCGTCAGTAAGTTCGACAAACGTGCCACTACTGTTTCCGTTTCCAAGAACGTGTGCAAAATCATTCACCTTGTTATCGTATCCCTTAATCGACATTCTTCACGTGGTTTCAGGTGAAACATTTCTTGGAAAATTTTGGACACGATTACGATGCGGTCAAAGATCCTATCGAAGCGGATTTGTTTATGAAACAAGCAATAGAAGCGAGACGCGTGGTAATGTTATTGCTAGGTAAAGATGTCCAACCGTGTGGTCTCCGATTAAGCTAAACATTCTTGTGAAATGTATACAAGTGAACATGCGCATCGAAAATAATTATTCTATAATTGAATGCACGATCAAGCATATTTTACGAGAGAAACATGTACATATTGAAAAATTAATCCTTGTACAGGGGAGACTGCGACAGCCCGATACACAGACAGGTTTGGTACATTTTCGTATTTTCTACCTAGTAAACAGAAGTGAACTGTGCACCCGTATATACAGGGAGTCCCACAAATGTCTCGCAAGCCGGGAAGTCGCGGATCGCATTTTGCCAAGGAAAAAGTTACCTCCGCCGACCTCGGGAACCCCCCATTTCCGGATTGCGAGACATTTTTCGGACACCCTGTAGAATATAGATGAGTGTGAACCTAATTTGATAGAAGCGAGAATAGCGAGAGTTCTACGAAAATGGAAGCAACAGTTACAGTGAAGTCTCCCTCGCGGCTCCTTTTTATAGAAACTCCGGGCAGTCGGCAAAAAGAGGCAGCGGCCAGGATGCTGGTGTACGTTAATGTGAATACAGTAAATTCTCTCCAATTGTTCTCTAGCGTGTAAACAAAAATGGACAAGAGGAACTTGGGAGGAGGAGATACGATTATTTGAGTCTTGCGCCTCTTCCCAAATTGTCCATTTTTCTGCATAATCTGCGCGCGAATTAGGGAGAATTTACTGTACATAATGCTAGAATAGAAACGATGATCTAACTTTTTTATTTCCTAATTTCGTCTGTTGTGTAGACATTATGTAGACATACATGATCTGTTCTCTCCAAAATGTATCGTCTGTCCACCACAGTCTCCCCTAATTCGTCAACCTATGGTTGACTCCCAAAGGAGCAACTTATTCGATGAAACATTAGAATTATAGAATTATCGTTATTCCGATGAACCGTTAGAAATGTTGCAGAAAAGAACGGTACAGGCTTGCCAATATTCCATTCATCATCCGTCTTGCTGTAGAAAGAAGTGTTTTCTGCACTACAGCAACAGCTTGAAATAGTTCTTTTTCATGGATAACGCGCACATCGGATACACATATCGTATCGCAATATATTTCAATTGATGGACGAATTTAACACGTTGAATGCCACGGGAGTCACCGGTGACCGGCACTTAACTTGGCGATGACGCCATGGGGGCCACCGGTGACCGGCGCGCCTAAATTGATAGAAATATATATAATTTAACCCTTTTAGTGCCGGAAGCCGATATATCGGCTCTTGCTGCACTGACGAGAAGTGCCAGAGCCGATATATCGGCCCGCACCTTACAGCGCTTTATAATAACAAAATTTTACACATTTACAATATATAAATATAAATATAAATATTTATGTTACTATAATGAAGTATTATGCAAAATTATATCACAAATATATTTATGACAACATAATTTTGTTTCAGCAATGTTATATTACCTATAACAATTACATATTTCGGAAGAGATAATCTGTCCGTCGCTTACCATGTACCTTCGAGTTATTTTTTATGTTTGTTATGTAATATTATTTATCTTGTTACAAAATATATCAGAAATGCAAAGTATATACTTTGTAATAAATGATCTACATAAAATTATGATGAAAAGATGACTTTTTGTATGTGCAACTACGTTTTGTAAGAGAGAACTGGACTTTTACTTTCTTTACGATCTTTTATACCTTTGTTATTTATATAATTTTCAATGAATATAGAAAATCTAGTGTCATCGTTTTGTTCTCTATTTCGTCCTTAATTTACTGCTTTTTGAAGCATGTAAATATTGTTTCTTGTTTGGTTTTTACGAGCATTTTTGGCCGGTTATTCTCGCATAGGCACCTCTTTTTCACATGACACTAAAAGGGTTAAAACAAATGTCAATATCTAAAATTTGGTATTATTACCATCGTCGATTCAAACGGTGAACCCTGTCGCAATTAACATGTCAAACATGGTTATACACTGTAACTTATCTATTGCAGATAATATTTCAAAATTATATGTATCACATAAAAGAAAATTCATGGTGGCGCCACGGAGAATTTCTGTAAAACAGGCGTGGCATTCAACGTGTTAATAGTTTCGAACTGAGAAAAATTTGGAGCGGCTTATTGGATACGCGTTTTCCTGCGTGAAACGGCTCCAATGGAATCGTTCTATCCCCATTGTTCTTACTTATAGTCATATCATCTGGAGGAATGATGCTCTCGATTTTTCTATTACTGATCCCCACGATAATGCAATCGAAACTTCAAACTCGTTATTTAAATATGGTGGGATTTTTTTATACTGAGGTTACCCAGGATTCTAATGTGGTCACTCTTCAACTCATAATTGTAATCTGCCTCGGACTATTATCAATAACCTGTACAGAATCATCGCTCGCCGTCTTTGTCGCTTACTTGTGCGGATTATTGGAGATTGCCAGGTTTGTTTCAATTCGATTGTTTCATACGTTCGCACACTGATTCCGATCGTTTCGATCGTGCAAGCTTGCGACACCCTGCAGCCTGTTTCTAAAAGCCGCGCGTGTCTAATCATCTTCGTATCCCATTGCCGGCAATGCACTGCCCGATGCTTAGCTTGTTCGTTGCCATACTAATACGTATATTTTAGTCGAATCCTTATCCGCGTGTGTCGCCTTAGCAATACGCTCGTGAATAAATTGATTCGCCTCTGCAGGACGAATTGCGACCCCAGTAGCATAATCAATCATCGGGGCATAAAACTGCGATGCGATACGAAATCGAATACTGCTTTTATAGAACGCCGTTATCGTCGAAATTAAAGAAACCTTCTTGCAATTGGTAAATATTCTGGGCGTGGACGGTGATACTACAATTATGCAGAAAACAACTGTTTCCGCGGAAATGAATGTATATGCTCTGTGTTCGCGCGAACACCGAAAATCATTGGTTTCTTAATCGTTTGCTTGGAACATTCCTGCTATCGAGGAAGCATGCAATTAGTTTTCAGCACAAGTTGTCCATGGACATAGAGGATTATGGCAAAGAAATCATACGCCTCTGTGGAAATATTAATAATGCTATTTATAAGTAATAGGAGAACAGTCAAAATTTCCGAATCGTTCAAGCATTTTAATGTTCAGCAGTGAGAAACTTACTTACGAATAGCGGTCAAATAATTAGATGCATATCAGTGAAAAAATGCCGACATTAATGGTACGCATATATATTTCCATTGCTCCAGGTACCGAATACGAACGGCCGTCGACGAGATGGCGTGTTCAGGGACAGTTTCGTCGAATATAATAAACATACGATCGGCTATGGATTTACACCGGCGTGCTGTTGAGTTGGTACCTTCATCCAGATATTAGAGCAACCTAATCGCTATATATATTTTTTCTTTACATTTGTTCTATCTTCTCTTACATCTTATGCTTACATCACGAATGTACAATGCTGAAACATTATGAATTTGCGAAGGAAGGATCTCGGCAGATTACTCGAAGGATGTGACGTTGTCTTATTTATTGGCGATCATAACGGTCGTCGTCTCGTTCGCCATAAATATATATCGCGTAAGCATCGTTAAACGTGTGTCGGATGAAATATATCGAGGATATTTCTGTACCTTTCGTCGATGGATATATAATGCGACTGCTTCTGATACAAACAGCTATACCTGGCGGTCGGGGACTTCAAGAACAAGGAAAACATTTTGGTCTGTGTACAAATTACTCTGGTACATTTCATCATTATATATTTAAACAATTATAGCGGCCAAAGGATGATCAGCACCAGCATCGGACTATTCAACGGCATGTAAGTTCACTCGTCGCGAACGAATGCAATTTCTATCGGCGAATGCAATTACTAACGAATGCAATTTTCGGAAAATAAAGTCGATCCAATGATAACGTCAAAGTGACACGTGCTTCTCGAATAAGTTGCGTAGAAATTGTGTTGAAAGATTAACATAATTAATCCTTTGCAGTCGGAGCCGTTTTAACACGAAATTCGAAATAGCTTTTCTGACCTATGGTATCTCCATTTTATGCAACCTAGTGCATTTTATACATATGAAATTGAATTTTGCGACCCATGCAACAGCTACAGATTTTACAGTTTTTTTTGTTTTTTTTTTGTTTTTTAATACAAACAAATCTGATAATGTTAAAATGACGTCTTAGAGTCGCCACTCGACTGCAAATGGTTAAGTGTTGAATCGGACACGTTTTGAATAATAATAAACACGACGCCTATTCAATAAAATAGATACAGTTCATCGTGGTACCGCATGCCACCGAAGTCCCAGAAAATATTACTATTCGTATTGATGAGGAGTTCGATGGGGCTGCAATTTAGTCTTGCTGGTTTATTCGTTCCGTCTTACGAAGGCTTTTCCAAAGTAATTATCCGTTTTCGCGTACCGTCAACTTTTGTGACATCTTCGTTCCCAGATTCAGCGATTCTCTTGTTCCAGATGGTGAGCTCGTCTTTTTCATACTTTACCATGATTATATCGGTTTAGTGACGAGAAATATTGGACGTCGTTAGAAAGACAGAGTATGTACGATGTGTGTGGAAAATCGTGTGTCACGGTTTATCTTTACAATTTTGTTTTCTCTGCACCGTTTACATAAAATCGTCTAAAATCGCCGTCTGTATCATGTGCACAGTGGCCCGCAAATGTCTTCATACACCTTCTAAGCTATTTTAAAATTGAACTAAGTGACTTGAATTTGTTTTGTTTTTTTCTTCAGACGATAGAGAGGATGACTGAAATGCTTTTCTTTTGAATTTCGCTGTTACTTGGAGCGACAAAAGAAAGCTCTGTCATCTCAAAGAAATTTCAACTATTTCGTCGAGTTTTCAAAAAGTAATTGCGTATTTAAAAGGTGTACGAACACTTTCGTGCGCCACTTTATGTTACAGTAATTTCTCCCTAATTCGCGCTAAGACCGCGTACAAAATTGGACGATTTGGGAAGAGGAGAAACAATCGAATCTCCGCTAATCAGCGTGTTATGTCAAGGTTATACTATATTACATAATCTTGACATATCCTTGACATAACCTTGTTAAGGTACACGCTGATTCGCGCTCGGATTGCACAGAGTCAGAGCATATGTGAAGGTTATGTCAAGATTATGTCAAGGTTATGTCAAGGTTACGGCAAGGTTATGTCAAGATTATATTATAATATAATATTATGGCATAACCTCCGGGTGTTAGGCCCAAACAATACGCAGCTAGGCTTCGAGTTCGCTTTGGCTGGAATAAGGAACTAGTCGGAAGGTCTGACGCGACCGAAGCTATCAGAATAATCGTTTGTTCCAGGCGTTGGACGCGTAATAGGTGTCGCACGTCCAACTAGAAACACGAAAGCGGAGTTTGGCAAAGTGGACCTTCGAGACGCACCCGAAAGTAGAATGGCACCAACGACAATTCATACGTAGGGGGAAACGAGGGATGTACAAGTAGCGAGGTTATGCTAGGTCGAATAATCCATCTGTACGGACTTGGCAATAAGATCTCTAATAAAGGAACTGATTAAATAACGTAATTGATATCTGCCGATAATTTCATGAGGAGTTCGTTGATATAGCAACTGCTTTGACATTTTTTTTTAATTTTGCTATTGCTTGGAGTGACAATAAATGCTCCTGATAAAAAACTCTCGTTCTTTTAACTTTTTTATCCGAGCTTGTAAAGCAAATTTCTTGTCGCTCCTAGTAATATTAAAGTTAAAAAAAAAGCTCTTTAGTCATCTTCTAGTAGACTAGTCCCTTTGTCATCTATAAAAAGATTCAAGTCGTTTCGTCCAGTTTACAAAAAGTTATCGCGTTTTAAAAGGTGCACGAACTCTTTTATGGGCCATTGTACGTATTTCTATGTATACGCCACGAGAAGCCCGGCGGTCTCTGGCAGCCTTTCAATCACTATCTTTATAACTCTGAACTACTTGACAAACCTCACGATACGTGGTCACACATCCTCGAATCACTCTTGTTCTTCCCAGCGTTGTTCAACGATCGTCGGTAACCGATCACTTCCATCTCCAACCATCCACATGTGACGAGCAATAGGTGAAGTCGTTTACCAGGGTGCGACTCTGTCCAAATTTTTACGACGTTTGCTTGGTCGTTGACACTGGCCGCAATCTCATTGCACGTGCACGGCGAAACAGGCGCAGCACCTAGGATTGGTTCAAAAAATTGTCTTCGCGTGATTATAAAGAACGACGGACGTCGCTCGTTAAGTAAAAGAAAGTATGGTAAACGAAATTCCATTGATTTAGGTACCGCCTAATTAAGCAAGAAAATAGCCGCATCGTCATTTGTACATACGCAGCGACTACGTTCTTTTATCGTAACCCCGTACACGGACCACTTCGAAACCAATTTCGAGCCACGAATGTTAATATTTTTATCACATTTTTTCATTTCGCTCGTGCTGGAATCAGTCATAATGATTCAAGAATTTATTAGAAAAGCTGGAAAGTGGCTGGGAACTGACACGTGTTCGCAGCCTATATAACTGATTATAATTGCAGAGAAAAAATGAATGCAGGAGGTGACACAGTACATTATTCATGCTTTCCATTATGATGTTTTATTATTTTTTCATCTACCTGAAATGTGTCAACCGTATCTCAGACGATTTCAAACGGAGATATTGAATTGGCTCCTGCAAACTATAGAATCGGCAGGATTTAGTAACGGAAAGCATGAATAAAGCATAGCGTCGTGGTGTAGTTGGACGATGCGTTAGATATTTCGTTCATACACATTTTGCATATTCTTCAACATGGACGTGTTCCAGAAGATGTATAGTACTTATTACAATGTGATGTGTTTTACTGGACTGTGGCCCGACGACTACACTCTAATAACGAAAGTTCGGAGAGTCGGTTTCTGTTTGCTCACTCTTTGCTGTATCGGCGCTCAGGTGAGCAAGACGCGAGTTTCATCGGAATATTTTTTAAATCGTCGAAGTACCAGCACGTCTCTAAAGGAGACGATTAATAATGATAAAAAAAAGGGAAAGTGACTATGCGACGTACCCGAAGTTTTCGTAGTTTTCATCGAATCCATCTGATTCTTCTTGAAAATAGGGTATAAATTTTCAAGAAAAAAGTTTTAAGAAAACTGTTATGTTAAATGTCCTAAGTTCTCAAGAAAATCCATTCTCGTAAAATCTTTTGTAAAACGATTCTGTTCGAAACGTTCCCGAAACGATATGAAACCGTTCGAATCGAACGCAATCTCGAAATAGATTCGATACTGTTAAAATCAGATGTACAATTTTCAGGTATCGACGCTAAGAATGGTTGAAATCACATTCTACAATTTACTTCAGACGTTATCGTTCACCTTTCCCATGTTGCTATTCTTTTTACGATACGTTGCATTCGTCATCTCTCTTCCGTCAGTAAGTTCGACAAACGTGCCACTACTGTTTCCGTTTCCAAGAACGTGTGCAAAATCATTCACCTTGTTATCGTATCCCTTAATCGACATTCTTCACGTGGTTTCAGCTAAAACATTTCTTGGAAAATTTTGGACGCGATTACGATGCGGTCAAAGATCCTATCGAAGCGGATTTGTTTATGAAACAAGCAATAGAAGCGAGGCGCGTGGTCATGGTATTTCTAGGTAAAGATGTCCAACCGTGTGGTCTCCGATTAAGCTAAACATTCTTGTGAAATGTATACAAGTGAACATGCGCATCGAAAATAATTATTCTATAATTGAATGCACGATCAAGCATATTTTACGAGAGAAACATGTACATATTGAAAAATTAATCCTTGTACAGGGGAGACTGCGACAGCCCGATACACAGACAGGTTTGGTACATTTTCGTATTTTCTACCTAATAAACAGAAGTGAACTGTGCACCCGTATATATAGGGAGTCCCACAAATGTCTCGCAAGCCGAGAAGTCGCGGATCGCATTTTGTCAAGGAAAAAGTTACCTCCGCCGACCTCGGGAACCCCCCATTTCCGGATAGCGAGACACTTTTCGGACACCCTGTAGAATACAGATGAGTGTGAACCTAATTTGATAGAAGCGAGCATAGCGAGTGTTCTACGAAAATGGAAGCAACAGTTACAGTGAAGTCTCCCTCGCGGCTCCTTTTTATAGAAACTCCGGGCAGTCGGCAAAAAGAGGCAGCGGCCAGGATGCTGGTGTACGTTAATGTGAATACAGTAAATTCTATCCAATTGTTCTCTAGCGTGTAAACAAAAATGGTCAAGAGGAATTTGGGAGGAGGAGATACGATTATTTGAGTCTTGCGCCTCCTCCCAAATTGTCCATTTTTCTGCAGAATCTGCGCGCGAATTAGGGACAATTTACTGTACATAATGCTAGAATAGAAACGATGATCTAACTTTTTTATTTCCTAATTTCGTCTGTTGTGTAGACATTATGTAGACATACATGATCTGTTTTCTCCAAAATGTATCGTCTGTCCACCACAGTCTCCCCTAATTCGTCAACCTATGGTTGACTCCCAAAGGAGCAACTTATTCGATGAAACATTAGAATTATAGAATTATCGTTATTCCGATGAACCGTTAGAAATGTTGCAGAAAAGAACGGTACAGGCTTGCCAATATTCCATTCATCATCCGTCTTGCTGTAGAAAGAAGTGCTTTCTGCACTACAGCAACAGCTTGAAATAGTTCTTTTTCATGGATAACGCGCACATCGGATACACATATCGTATCGCAATATATTTCAATTGATGGACGAATTTAACACGTTGAATGCCACGGGAGTCACCGGTGACCGGCACTTAACTTGGCGATGACGCCATGGGGGCCACTGGTGACCGGCGCGCCTAAATTGATAGAAATATATATAATTTAACCCTTTTAGTGCCGGAAGCCGATATATCGGCTCTTGCTGCACTGACGAGAAGTGCCAGAGCCGATATATCGGCCCGCGCCTTACAGCGCTTTATAATAACAAAATTTTTCACATTTACAATATATAAATATAAATGTAAATATTTATGTTACTATAATGAAGTATTATGCAAAATTATATCACAAATATATTTATGACAACATAATTTTGTTTCAGCAATGTTATATTACCTATAACAATTACATATTTCGGAAGAGATGATCCGTCCGGCGCTTATCATGTACTTTCGTGTTATTTTTTATGTTTGTTATGTAATATCATTTATCTTGTTACAAAATATATCAGAAATGCAAAGTATATACTTTGTAATAAATGATCTACATAAAATTATGATGAAAAGATGACTTTTTGTAAGTGCAAATACGTTTTCTAAGAGAGAACTGGTCTTTTACTTTCTTTACGATCTTTTATACCTTTGTTATTTATATAATTTTCAATGAATATAGAAAATCTAGTGTCATCGTTTTGTTCTCTATTTCGTCCTTAATTTACTGCTTTTTGAATCATGTAAATATTGTTTCTTGTTTGGTTTTTACGAGCATTTTCGGCCGGTTATTCTCGCATAGGCACCTCTTTTTCGCATGACACTAAAAGGGTTAAAACAAATGTCAATATCTAAAATTTGGTATTATTACCATCGTCGATTCAAACGGTGACCCCTGTCGCAATTCACATGTCAAACATGGTTATACACTGTAACTTATCTATTGCAGATAATATTTCAAAATTATATGTATCACATAAAAGAAAATTCATCGTGGCGCCACGGAGAATTTCTGTAAAACAGGCGTGGCATTCAACGTGTTAATAGTTTCGAACTGAGAAAAATTTGGAGCGGCTTATTGGATACGCGTTTTCCTGCGTGAAACGGCTACAATGGAATCGTTCTATCCTCATTGTTCTTACTTATAGTCATATCATCTGGAGGAATAATGCTCTCGATTTTTCTATTACTGATCCCCACGATAATGCAATCGAAACTTCAAACTCGTTATTTAAATATGGTGGGATTTTTTTATACTGAGGTTACCCAGGATTCTAATGTGGTCACTCTTCAACTCATAATTGTAATCTGCCTCGGACTATTATCAATAACCTGTACAGAATCATCGCTCGCCGTCTTTGTCGCTTACTTGTGCGGATTATTGGAGATTGCCAGGTTTGTTTCAATTCGATTGTTTCATACGTTCGCACACTGATTCCGATCGTTTCGATCGTGCAAGCTTGCGACACCCTGCAGCCTGTTTCTAAAAGCCGCGCGTGTCTAATCATCTTCGTATCCCATTGCCGGCAATGCACTGCCCGATGCTTAGCTTGTTCGTTGCCATACTAATACGTATATTTTAGTCGAATCCTTATCCGCGTGTGTCGCCTTAGCAATACGCTCGTGAATAAATTGATTCGCCTCTGCAGGACGAATTGCGACCCCAGTAGCATAATCAATCATCGGGGCGTCAAACTGCGATGCGATACGAAATCGAATACTGCTTTTATAGAACGCCATTATCGTCGAAATTAAAGAAACCTTCTTGCAATTGGTAAATATTCTGGGCGTGGACGGTGATACTACAATTATGCAGAAAACAACTGTTTCCGCGGAAAAGAATGTATATGCTCTGTGTTCCCGCGGACACCGAATGTCATTGGTTTCTTAATCGTTTGCTTGGAACATTCCTGCTATCGAGGAAGCATGCAATTAGTTTTCAGCACAAGTTGTCCATGGGCATAGAGGATTATGGCAAAGAAATCATACGCCTCTGTGGAAATATTAATAATGCTATTTATAAGTAATAGCAGAACAGTTCAAATTTCCGAATCGTATAAGCATTTTAATGTTCAGCAGTGAGAAACTTACTTACGAATAGCGGTCAAATAATTAGATGCATATCAGTGAAAAAATGCCGATATTAATGGTACGCATATATATTTTCATTGCTCCAGTTACCGAATACGAACGGCCGTCGACGAGATGGCGTGTTCAGGGACAGTTTCGTCGAATATAATAAATATACGATCGGCTATGGATTTACACCGGCGTGCTGTTGAGTTGGTACCTTCATCCAGATATTAGAGCAACCTAATCGCTATATATATTTTTTCTTTACATTTGTTCTATCTTCTCTTACATCTTATGCTTACATCACGAATGTACAATGCTGAAACATTATGAATTTGCGAAGGAAGGATCTCGGCAGATTACTCGAAGGATGTGACGTTGTCTTATTTATTGGCGATCATAACGACCGTCGTCTCGTTCGCCATAAATATATATCGCGTAAGCATCGTTAAACGTGTGTCGGATGAAATATATCGAGGATATTTCTGTACATATATAATGCGACTGCTTCTGATACAAACAGCTATACCTGGCGGTCGGGGACTTCAAGAACAAGGAAAACATTTTGATCTGTGTACAAATTACTCTGGTACATTTCATCATTATATATTTAAACAATTATAGCGGCCAAAGGATGATCAGCACCAGCATCGGACTATTCAACGGCATGTAAGTTCACTCGTCGCGAACGAATGCAATTTCTATCGAGGAATGCAATTACTAACGAATGCAATTTTCGGAAAATAAAGTCGATCCAATGATAACGTCAAAGTGACACGTGCTTCTCGAATAAGTTGCGTAGAAATTGTGTTGAAAGATTAACATAATTAATCCTTTGCAGTCGGAGCCGTTTTAACACGAAATTCGAAATAGCTTTTCTGACCTATGGTATCTCCATTTTATGCAACCCAGTGCATTTTATACATATGAAATTGAATTTTGCGACCCATGCAACAGCTACAGATTTTACAGTTTTTTTTGTTTTTTTTGTTTTTTAATACAAACAAATCTGATAATGTTAAAATGACGTCTTAGAGTCGCCACTCAAGTGCAAATGGTTAAGTGTTGAATCGGACGCGTTTTGAATAATAATAAACACGACGCCTATTCAATAAAATAGATACAGTTCATCGTGGTACCGCATGCCACCGAAGTCCCAGAAAATATTACTATTCGTATTGATGAGGAGTTCGATGGGGCTGCAAATTAGTTTTGCTGGTTTATTCATTCCGTCTTACGAAGGCTTTTCCAAAGTAATTATCCGTTTTCGCGTACCGTCAACTTTTGTGACATCTTCGTTCCCAGATTCAACGATTCTCTTGTTCCAGATGGTGAGCTCGTCTTTTTCATACTTTACCATGATTATATCGGTTTAGTGACGAGAAATATTGGACGTCGTTAGAAAGACAGAGTATGTACGATGTGTGTGGAAAATCGTGTGTCACGGTTTATCTTTACAATTTTGTTTTCTCTGCACCGTTTACATAAAATCGTCTAAAATCGCCGTCTGTATCATGTGCACAGTGGCCCGCAAATGTCTTCATACACCTTCTAAGCTATTTTAAAATTGAACTAAGTGACTTGAATTTGTTTTGTTTTTTTCTTCAGACGATAGAGAGGATGACTGAAATGCTTTTCTTTTGAATTTCGCTGTTACTTGGAACGACAAAAGAAAGCTCTGTCATCTCAAAGAAATTTCAACTATTTCGTCGAGTTTTCAAAAAGTAATTGCGTATTTAAAAGGTGTACGAACACTTTTGTCCGCCACTTTATGGTACAGTAATTTCTCCCTAATTCGCGCCCAGACCGCGTACAAAATTGGACGATTTGGGAAGAGGAGAAACAATCGAATCTCTGCTTCTCAAACTTTCTATTTTTCTGCGCAATCCGAGCGCGAATCAGCGTGTACCTTGACAAGGTTATGTCAAGGTTATGTCAAGGTTATATTATATTACATAACCTTGGTTATATTATAGGTTATATTATATTGTAATATAACCTTGACATAACCTTGACATAACCTTCACATATGTTCTGACTCTGCGCAATCCGAGCGCGAATCAGCGTGTTATGTCTAGGTTATATTATATTACATAATCTTGACATATCCTTGACATAACCTTGTCAAGGTACACGCTGATTCGTGCTCGGATTGCGCAGAGTCAGAGCATATGTGAAGGTTATGTCAAGGTTACGTCAAGGTTACGTCAAGGTTATGTCAAGGTTATATTATAATATAATATTATATAACCTTGACATAACCTTGGCATAACCTCCGGGTGTCAGGCGCAAGCAATACGCAGCTAGGCATTTTCGTAGGCGTGGAGTTCGCTTCGGCTGGAATAAGGAACTAGTCGGAAAGTCTGACGTGACCGAAGCTATCAGAATAATCGTTTGTTCCAGGCGTTGGACGCGTAATAGGTGTCGCACGTCCAACTAGAAACACGAAAGCGGAGTTTGGCAAAGTGGACCTTCGAGACGCACCCGAAAGTAGAATGGCACCAACGACAATTCATACGTAGGGGGAAACGAGGGATGTACTAGTAGCGAGGTTATGCTAGGTCGAATAATCCATCTGTACGGACTTGGCAATAAGATCTCTAATAAAGGAACTGATTAAATAACGTAATTGATATCTGCCGATAATTTCATGAGGAGTTCGTTGATATAGCAACTGCCTTGACTTTTTTTTTTAATTTTGCTATTGCTTGGAGTGACAACAAATGCCCCTGATAAAAAACTCTCGTTCTTTTAACTTTTTTATCCGAGCTTGTAAGGCAAATTTCTTGTCGCTCTTAGTAATATTAAAGTTAAAAAAAAAGCTCTTTAGTCATCTTCTAGTAGACTAGTCCCTTTGTCATCTATAAAAAGATTCAAGTCGTTTCGTCCAGTTTACAAAAAGTTATCGCGTTTTAAAAGGTGCACGAACTCTTTTATGGGCCATTGTACGTATTTCTATGTATACGCCACGAGAAGCCCGGCGGTCTCTGGCAGCCTTTCAATCACTATCTTTATAACTCTGAACTATACTTGACAAACCTCACGATACGTGGTCACACATCCTCGAATCACTCTTGTTCTTCCCAGCGTTGTTCAACGATCGTCGGTAACCGATCACTTCCATCTCCAACCATCCACATGTGACGAGCAATAGGTGAAGTCGTTTACCAGGGTGCGACTCTGTCCAAATTTTTACGACGTTTGCTTGGTCGTTGACACTGGCCGCAATCTCATTGCACGTGCACGGCGAAACAGGCGCAGCACCTAAGATTCGTTCAAAAAATTGTCTTCGTGTGATTATAAAGAACGCGGACGTTGCTTGTCATGTAAAAGAAAGAATGGTAAACGAAATTCCATTGATTTAGGTACCGCCTAATTAAGCCAGAAAATAGCCGCATCGTCATTTGTACATACGCAGCGACTACGTTCTTTTACCGTAACCCCGCACACGGACCACTTCGAAGCCAATTCCGAGCCACGAATGTCAATATTTTTATCGCATTTTTCATTTCGCTTGTGCTGGAATCAGTCATAATGATTCAAGAATTTATTAGAAAAGCTGGTAAATGGCTGGGAACTGACACGTGTTCGCGGCCTATATAACTGATTATAATTGCAGAGAAAAAATGAATGCAGGAGGTGACACAGTACATTATTCATGCTTTCCATTATGATGTTTTATTATTTTTTCATCTACCTGAAATGTGTCAACCCTATCTCAGACGATTTCAAACGGAGATATTGAATTGGCTCCTGCAAACTATAGAATCGGCGGGATTTAGCAACGGAAGGCATGAATAAAGCATAGCGTCGAGGTGTAGTTGGACGATGCGTTAGATATTTCGTTCATACACATTTTGCATATTCTTCAACATGGACGTGTTCCAGAAGAAGTATAGTACCTATTATAATGTGATGTGCTTCACCGGGCTGTGGCCCTATGACCACTCTCTAATAACGAAAGGTCAGAGAGTCGTTTTCTGCCTGCTTATTCTCTTCTGCATTGTGAGTCAGGTGAGGAAGACACGAGTCCCACCGGAATATTTTTTAAACCGAGAAGAGACGATCCACAGTGATAAAATGGAAAGTGACTACGTGACGTATCTGAAGTTTTTATAATTCTCGTCGAATCTACTTTATATTATTATTAGTATGTATACGAATGATAGTAACTTTCGACTATTCCACTGATTTAGATCTGAAATTAATCCAGTTAGATTTTCATGGAAATTTCGAATATTAAATCGGTGATTCAACGATGAATATTACACGAAATATTACATGAATATTACAGCAATTGCAATTTATCGTTTTATATGCTCTATTGCGATACGTTTATTGAATTTATTCTCTCTCAACAGGTTGATACATTTATTATTAATCTTCACATTTTATAACTGAATTTTGTTAACGTATTGCTGACAGCTTCCCGATTAAAATGAGACCAAACATGCTATAGTTCGGACAAATATTTGTGATTACGTAAAATAAAATCAATTACGATATCATTTCGATTGCATTTATTTATTTCATGCTTATTACGTAATTCATTTTATTCCATTATCGCTGAGAATATATTAGAAAAATGCATATATATATAAGCCTTATTATTAGAGATATTAGTAATTACATATATATCAAATAATAACGCTTCACACTGGGAATTAATGATACTGGTAATAAATTGCAATAACACCAAATATTCTTAAAAATAATGCTCGTTAAGCCCAATTTCTGTGTCCATCGAACTTGGGCTGGTTTTCTCACCAATTCCGTCGAATAGCATAACTTCGCCGATATTTTCTTTTCGAATCGCTTTCTTCGTTAGAGTTACAATTCGTATAATGAAATATGATCTAAAGCATGTCGTGTTTGGTCTCATTTTACTTAGAAGAATCTGACCAATGTATTTAAAAAAAAAGAAACAACCGCGGGAAACTGTCGTAGCATGCACAGATCCTCTCGTTAATACACAGTTGCAACAAATATTGTCTACGACATTACAGTATTTGCAACTAATTCGTGCATCAACGTTTTCATGATCGATTTCATTTATTGATTTAGGTGATTTGATTTAGGGGTGAAAGTATCTATTATTGAAGGTAAAGAATTTTGAAAATCGCTTCTGCTGAAAATTGTTGCGAAACGATTCCGTTCGATGGTGTCCTAGAAACAAAAAAAATGAAAGATTTGAAATCTCTCGCAAAGATTTGAAACTGTTTAAAAAACGTGTATAACATTTGCAGGTGTCAACGCTAAAATTAGTAGAGGTCTCGCTGTACAATTCGCTACAGGTGTTATCGTTCACTTTTCCGTTGTTATTGTTTCTTTTCCGATACGTTGGATTCATTACCAGTTTTCCAATAGTAAGTTGAACAGACACGCACGGCGTGCCTGGCATACATCTATCTGGCATACGTATATGGGACGACAGGACAGATATTAATCGACGTTTTTCACGTGGTTCCAGGTGAAATTCGTGTTTGACAGTGTTGAATATGATTACCTTGCGACGAAGAATCCTATCGAAGCGGACATGTTTACGAAACAGATAGAAGAAGCGAGACAGGTGGTCACGGCATTAGTAGGTAAAGATGTTTCAACGCGTGCTCTCTGATTACTCGAAATATTCATTAGTATTATTGAATATATATTTGATAAATATTCATTCAAAATCATTTTTCTACAATTGTATGCACGTTTGCGTGTATTTTACGAAATCGCTCAGAGAAATAAATCCTTCTAAGGGAGAGATTGCGGTAACCCGATACGTACATAGACAAATCTGACATATTCTCTCTTAATTTGAACCTAATTCGATAGAAACGATCGTACCGCGAGTCCTAGGAAAACGGAAACGACGGATACCGTCGAATTAAATTCGCAGTCAACCGAGAAAGGTTCGAAATGTTGAAAATGTATCGTCCGACCACAGTCTCCCCTAATACGTCACCCGACTAGGAGCAACTTGTTAGCCGAACTATTAGAATTATAGAATCATAATTGTTCCGATTAACCTTTACAAACATTGCGAGAAACGCCACACAAATCGACCGTATCTTTTGCTTTATGCATTTCGTTGGAACATTTCAGAACAGAAGTTTGGAACGTTTGGAACAGAAAGAAGTGCGCCTGCATTACAGTAATTTTTAATAGTCCTTTTACATGGGAACACGCCTATCGGACACACGTGTCCCATATTTTTTTTAATCTTTTTTTGAACAGGATCTACCGGTTGAAGCAGGACACTCAAATGGATTCCTTTCGCTATTCTATTATTGAAAAACGCGTGTAGAACTAATTAAATTATTCCGTCGATATCGTTAATTCGCTTTGTTGGTTTCACGCGTAATTTCTACACACGTTTGTGCGTAGTAAAGTAATGTCTCTCCAATTGACGCTTAGATTGTCCACAAAAATGGACAATTTAGGAAGAGAAGATAAGATTATTCGAGCCTTGTAGCTCGTTTTTTATGGTTCTCGATTGTCAGTAATTATAGAAACGAGCCGCAAGGCACGAATAATCGTATCTCCTCTTCCCAGATTGTCCATCTATCAGCACAATTTGAGCGTCAGTAAGGGAGACATTACTGCAGTCCTCCTCCCCTCGTTAAAAAATTCTAACGCTACCTTCGTCACAGTGTGTCAATGTTGTGAAATCATTCTGTACACGAACTACAATAAATTCTCCCTAATTGTCTCTTAGATTGTACATGAAAATGGAGCATTTTGGAAGAGGAGATACGATTATTCGAGAGCCTTGGGTGCCCGTTTTTATAGTTGTTGACAATCGGTAGCTACAAAAAAAAAAAACGAGCCGCAACGATCGAATAATCGCATCACCTCCACCGTGATTGTCCAGTTTCGTTTACAAGCTGAAGGACAATCGGGGAGAATTTCTAGTATTCTGAAATAACGTTGTACCCGCTTGAAGTCCTAGCAGTTGCAGGAATATTCAGCTTGTGTGTCCTGCTACTAGTTCCTACACTATTGCAATCAAATCTTCAGATCCATTATTTACATTTCTTTGGGTTTCTCTATCCTGAGAGAAGCACGCAGACTGACTGGGCTTCGATGCAAGTGATTATTGTAACCTCGCTTGGACTACTTGCAATAGCATGTACGGAATCATCGCTCGCCGTCTTTGTCGCTTACTTGTGCGGATTATTGAAGATCGCCAGGTTTGTTTCAATTCGATTGTTTCATACGTTCGCACACTGATTCCGATCGTTTCGATCGTACAAACTTGCGACACCCTGCAGCCTGTTTTTAAAAGCCGCGCGTGTCTAATCATCTTCGTATCCCATTGCCGGCAATGCACTGCCCGATACTTAGCTTGTTCGTTGCCATACTAATACGTATATTTTAGTCGAATCCTTATCCGCGTGTGTCGCCTTAGCAATACGCTCGTGAATAAATTGATTCGCCTCTGCAGGACGAATTGCGACCCTAGTAGCATAATCAATCATCGGGGCATCAAACTGCGATGCGATACGAAATCGAATACTGCTTTTATAGAACGCCGTTATCGTCGAAATTAAAGAAACCTTCTTGCAATTGGTAAATATTCTGGGCGTGGACGGCGATACTACAATTATGCAGAAAACAACTGTTTCCGCGGAAAAGAATGTATATGCTCTGTGTTCGCGCGGACACCGAATATCATTGGTTTCTTAATCGTTTGCTTGGAACATTCCCGCTATCGAGGAAGCATGGAGTTAGTTTTCAGCACAAGTTGTCCAGGGACATAGAGGATTATGGCAAAGAAATCATACGCCTCTGTGGAAATATTAATAATGCTATTTATAAGTAATAGGAGAACAGTCAAAATTTCCGAATCGTACAAGCATTTTAATGTTCAGTAGTGAGAAACTTACTTACGAATAGCAGTTAAATAATTGGATGCATATCATTGAAAAAATGCCGATATTAATGGTACGCATATATACTTTCATTGCTCCAGTTACCGATTACGAACGGTTGTCGACGAGATGGCGAATTCAGCGACAGTTCCGTCGAATGTAATAGACGTAGGACCAGCTATGGAGTTACACCAGCGCGCTGTCGAGTTGGTATCTTTACTCAGATATTACAGCAACGTTGTCGCTGCATATTTTACTGTACACTTATTCTGTCTTCTTTCACGTCCTTAACATTCCATCGGGAATTGAATTCTCGAAGAAAGACTCTCGATAAGCCTTGCCAGGGATATGAATATGTCTTATTTAGTGGCGATCATAACAGTTGTCGTCTCGTTTGCTGTTAATTTATATCGCGTAATTATTATTTTCACGTTTATAAGAGAACCTAGATAGAATAGATCGTAGTTACGATATTATTATATCATTATTCATGAAAACTAGTAATGGAGCTTTTTTGATTCTAATAGGTGTATCTGGCGGTTGGTGATATCAGTGACCTAGAGAACATTTTCGTTTCTGTACAGATGGTCGTGGTACATTTATTGATTGTATTCGTAAATAATCATAGCGGCCAGAAACTGATTAATACTAGCGTTGAACTGTTCCATGATGTGTAAGTTCACTTTCTTAAATTATTGTGTGTTTTCTATCGACGATATTTACGAAAATAGAACCGATTTAATAATAATAATAATAATAATAATAATAATAATAATAATAATAATAGTAAAAGCGACTCACACTTTCGATTAAGTTGCATTAAGAGACACGCGTTCATTAATAATTTACGACATTATTCAATACAATAGATACAATTCATCGTGGTACCGCGTACCATTGAAGTCGCAAAAGTTATTACTCTTCATATTGATGAGGAGTTCGGTGGAGCTGCAATTTAGTCTTGCTGGTTTATTCGTTCCGTGTTACGAAGGCTTTTCAATGGTAATTCAACTATTCGCTTTCTTTTTTTTTTTTGATCATATATAAACTCTGATCTCTTTATTCTCAGATTCAAATGGTTCTCTGTTCCAGATGGTGAGCTCGTCTTTTTCGTATTTCACCATGATCACTTCAGTTTAGTGGCAAACTTGAAAACTATTCGACGCGGCTAGAAGACGTAGTATGTATGATCTGTGTACAAAATCGAGCGCTATAGTTTATTTTCACGTGTTGCCGCACCGCATAACTGTCGAGCCTGTCGGTGTCAGGCCCGAGCAATGCGCAGCTAAGAATTTTTATGGGCGTAGATTTCGCTCCGTCTGTGGCATTGTGGAATTACGCTGAAAGTCCGACACGACGCAAGATATTACATTAATCGCTTGTTTCGGTCATCGGGTAGCTATCAGATGTCACGTGTCCAGCTGGACCGAAACGCGAAAGCGGAGTTTGGCTTGGCGATCTAAACCCTCGAGAGAAGGACGCGAAAGTATAATAGCGCGAACTATAACGTGGACTACAATAGCGCGAACGAGGGTTGATACGTAGGGGAGAACAGCGAATGTTTCAGTGGCTATAGTTATACTAGTATACTATAGTTGTACTAGGTCGAATTATCTAATTGTACGAAGATCTCTAATAAAGAAAATCAAATATATATTATATATCAAATAAGTGATGAGACTACCGACAATTCCGTAAGGAGTTTGTTGATGTAGCAACTGCCCGGTTTATTGTACGTCGCACTCAGCGTCGTCCTGTGAAGTTTGCCGACGTCTCTGACTGCGCAGAAAAATGGACAATTTGGCAAGAGGAGAATACCATTATTCGAGCCATGCGTGTCTCATTTTTATAGTTGTCGACAATCGGCGACTACGTAAAACGAGCCACGAAGTATGAATAATAGTATCTCATCTTCTCAAATTGTCCATTTTTGTGCGCAATCTGTGCGCGAATTAGAGAAGAGAAATTGCTGTATTCGCAAAATATCCAAAACTATCAAGCTAGATTCGAGCCAACTTACAATCTTACTCGATCCCTTACTTTGATTAACACCAATCGCGTGTCACACACGTGGTAACATCAATTAGATATGCACTTGAACCTCGGGTGGCGTGACACGAATCCATTCCGAGCAGGAGTTACAAATGTTTCATCGAAATTCTAGTCTTTCAGTAGCACAG
This sequence comes from Megalopta genalis, assembly GCF_051020955.1. Lineage (NCBI taxonomy): Eukaryota > Metazoa > Arthropoda > Insecta > Hymenoptera > Halictidae > Megalopta > Megalopta genalis. Next base: position 2,558,544 of record NC_135018.1, read on the forward strand.
TTCAAATTATCAAGCATCCGCGTTAAGCCCGACAAGAAGGTAAACGAGACAGGCTCGGTAATAAATGAACGACGATCGATAAATAATCGCGTAAATCGTAAAAAGCGTACGCCTTGCAAGGGTCGATCGAACAAATCACGGTTCTAATATTTTCAGTCGCGAGCTGCTTCTCGTAAGAGACATCCGGAGCCGGCTAAAATTCGTGGCGCATAGTGCGTCGACGACGTTCGTTCTCGAGAAAAGTATCATCCGAGATCAATCTGGTGCGCGTATTTAACCGACGGCTGACGTTACACGTTTCGCTATAAAACAGGACTACGACTGCCTTTTGTACAGATCACGATGTCACCGTTTACTATCAATATTCGCTAATCGATTAAACGTTCCAATTCGGATGAAATTTCGTTCGGGGCTGATTCCGGTGTACTTTAAGTTTAGATCCTATTGGCTCAGCTAATTAAAGTTTCGAGACATTATTCGAAACGTTGATCGTTTTCTCGTAGACAAAGTTGGATCGTAGGAATTAAATCACTGTCGACTGCTCGTTGTGCATGCTGCACGTTCAATTCTTCAAATGCCGATACGATTCCCCGTTCATGGTTAATATTTCCACAGTAAACAATGTAAAGAAAAACAAACACACTCGTAGCAATGATCTGAAATTAGATTCGTGATGCCAGTCATCGGTTGAGTGGACGCGTGCCAAATCTAATCCGAATTTAATTACACAATTTCAACGCGACTCGAACAAATTCGCGAATCGACGCTCCGACAATTGAAACAACGCGACAGTTTACTTCGCAACTACGAAGGGATAGGTAGGGATATATATCGCGTGTAGGTGCATTACTGGAAGTTAATGAAGCAGGAAACAGTTGCGTGAGAGGCGATATGGATAATACCTCGATGCTAAATGTTTTCTTAAGCGGTAATCGATCCTGGTTGGAAGTCCACAATTTGCGTGAGATTACGTTCGTTCTCTTCGCGGCTGGGACAGTCGACGCAAATTAAGAATGAAAGCACATTGGCCTGAATAAAAGATGGTGCCGAGGTGTAGTCGGACGACGATTCGAATATCCCGCACATATAGACTTCGCTGTCGCTACCGGGATGGACGTGTTCCGACAAAAGTACAATGTTTATTATTCCGTGTTGTACATGACTGGTCTTTGGCCGCACAATCAATCTCTACTGTCAAAGTTTCAGAGAACGATGTTTCCTCTGCTTACTCTGTGCTGTATAGCGATCCAGGTGATGGAAAGTCAGGTCATAGTGAAATACCTCGTTAAACAGAATATTAGACTATTTTTAGCCTGATCGAAATAACTGTTTCATAGGAGTTGTGTAAGTGATTCGTGGTCGCAGGAATGGCAAAATGATCGTGCGATTATCAAGTTCGTATAGTTTTCAGTGAATGTTGTGTCACGATCCCCTCGATGAGACCGTGTATTAGTCAGATAAATCGGTCGTTTCCGTGTGGAAATTAAAAACGTAAATCTTGCAGTGCGCGTAATGTAATAAGTAAACGAAAGATAAGAAAAGATAAAGAATAGGAAAGAATGAACGATGCGTAAGATCGGAAGTGAAAGAGAGCTAGCATTTGGAAAATACAGCGCGGTGCCTTGATTATGTTCAGTAGGAACATAATCGAGTATGACGTTACTTAACGGCATCGGCTCAGATCGATTTCGCCTACAATCGAATATCAATTTATAGTACAAAATTGATCGATGTCTACGATAACAAGTTCATGTGAAACTATTAAGCGTCGCGCACGCTACATGCGTCCCTCCAATTGAGAAGGCTTTTTAAGGCCTTTGCTGGCTCGCGTTAAATCAAATCCTTTCCTCGCGTTTGCCGACAGTTCGTCGTACAGTAATTTCTCCCTAATTCGCGCTCAGATTGCGCAGAAAAATCGACGATTTGAGAAGAGGTGATATGCCGATTATTCGAGTGTCTTGCGCCTCGTTTTTCTTGACAATCGGGATGAATAAAAAACGAGCCGCAAGGCTCGAATAATCATATCTCCTTTTCCCAAGAAAAATTACTGTATTAAGGATATGAAATTCGCGCGTTTATCGAATAATTACTATTGAGTTGACAACTAAGTAATTGCCGATTTCAGTTATAGATGTCTCTCACTCCCATTTTTATGATACCCGTAAATGTTATATTATAAAATTATTATTATTATCATTATTATGTTATTTTTTATTATCCGTGAATGTTAGCAACTAGACAAATTGAATGCAGCGGTCAAGGAAAAGCGACCAGAATTGGTCAATCGTAAAGGTGTCATTTTCCAGCAGGACAATGCTAGGCCGCACACGTCTTTGTCCACTCGGCAAAAATTGATGGATATTGGTTGGGAATTGATGTTACACCCACCGTATAGCCCTGATCTCGCGCCATCGGATTACCACTTATTTCGATCCCTGGACAACTCCCTTCGTGGTAAAACTTTTAACGATGATGACGCTGTAAAATCTCACTTAACTCAGTTTTTGGCCGAAAAGGATCAGACTTTCTACGAGCGTGGAATATTCAAGTTGTCAGGGAGATGGCAAAAGGTCATCGAACAAAATGGAAAATACATTACAGATTAAACTTCATTACAAGTAAAAAAATTTTTTTAATTCATTGGACAAATCGGCAATTACTTAGTTGCCAACCCAATAAATCAATACCTGTGTACCGTAACAAGGTTTTCGAATTTTGAGAATCGTCAAAATCCTAAGCGAAATAGTGATCGTCCTTGGAGAACTGTGAAAACCATTTTTCTGCCGAAACGAAAATTTGCGCAACCCGGTTCTCCGTGTTCGCATCATTCGATTTGTTTCTATCGAACGAGTCGCGTCGTTTCCATTTTTCCGAGAAGAATGTTATGCGCGCAATGATTCGAAACGTTTTTCAGGTGTTCACGCTAACAGCGGTCGAAAAGTCGCTGTACAATATACTCATGATGTTATCGTACGGCATTCCGATGTTGCTGTACTTTTTACGATACGTCGGTTTCATGCTCAATTTTCCCATAGTAAGTTGGCAAAGACGTCGGTATCGTTTCAACCGCGTCGACTGCGACAACACAATTTTCTAATCTTTATAATACACGTTGCTGTTTCCTTTTCATGCGGCCTCAGATAAAATCATTGTACGAAAACATCGTACAGGATTACAATACGCTGAAAAATCCCATCGAAGCGGAAATGTTCATGAAACAAGTGCAAGAGACAAAGCGCGTGGTTTTTACATTAACAGGTAAAAGGTATTCGTTTAACTCATTTATTAGGCTCCGAACAATCGCATGTCGCGTTACAGTATTTTCAAACGTTCATTTTCTCGCATCCAACAGTGTCGCGGTTCGTGGTGAAACAACAAATGTTCGGAAATTGTGTAACTAACACTCGATTTGGCACGCGTCCACGCAACCGTTTTTGCTCGTTTTTTTTTCTTTATGTATTTTATACACTTTTTTATTTATATTTTTCTTTACATATTGGACATTGTTTACTGTGAAAATACTAACCATGAACGGGGAATCGTATCGGCATACGAAGAATTGAACGTGCAGCATGCATAACGAATATTGATAGTAAACGGTGACATCGTGATCTATACAAAAGGCAGTCGTAGTCCCGTTTTATAGCGAAACGTGTAACGTCAGCCGTCGGTTAAATACGCGCACCAGATTGATCTCGGATGATAATTTTCTCGAGAACGAACGTCGTCGACGCACTATTATCGTTATCTTTGTTTGCGCCACGAATTTTAGCCGGTTCCGGATGTCTCTTACGAGAAGCAGCTCGCAACTGAAAATATTAGAACCGTGATTTGTTCGATCGACCCTTGCAAGGCGTACGCTTTTTACGATTTACGCGATTATTTATCGATCGTCGTTCATTTATTACCGAGCCTGTCTCGTTTACCTTCTTGTCGGGCTTAACGCGGATGCTTGATAATTTGAACTGTGCTACTGAAAGACTAGAATTTCGATGAAACATTTGTAACTCCTGCTCGGAATGGATTCGTGTCACGCCACCCGAGGTTCAAGTGCATATCTAATTGATGTTACCACGTGTGTGACACGCGATTGGTGTTAATCAAAGTATGGGATCGAGTAAGATTGTAAGTTGGCTCGAATCTAGCTTGATAGTTTTAGATATTTTGCGAATACAGCAATTTCTCTTCTCTAATTCGCGCACAGATTGCGCACAAAAATGGACAATTTGAGAAGAGGAGATACTATTATTCATACTTCGTTGCTCGTTTTACGTAGTCGCCGATTGTCGACAACTATAAAAACGAGAGACGCAAGGCTCGAATAATCGTATTCTCCTCTTCCGAAATTGTCCATTTTTCTGCGCAATCTAAGTGTAAATTGGGGAGAAATTGTTATACCTTGGAATAGGAAGTATAGTGGAGTAAATGAGACGCTAATCGACGCAGAGGACATTTATATTTTCAAAGTGATACATCCTATTCCTTTTTCTAACACCCGACTTGATCCGATCCCCTGATTGGTATTTCTCACATTCACGAACGTCGCACAGAATGCAATATATTTTTGTACACAGTTACAATTGACTACCTCGCTCGTCGTACTGTAAGCATACGCCTGCAGTGGACAATATTGAACACAAACTCGTCTATTCGAATTCTAGCCCTATCGGGTGGAGTAGTGCTCTTCGTATTTGCTACGTTACTGGTTCCTACGCTACTGCGATCGCACCTTCAGATTCATTATCTGAAAATTTTCGGATTCTTTTACAACGAGACAAGCGTGCAAACCGATTTAGTTTGCTGCCACCTCGTACTGGTAAGCACGATTGGTATAATTGCGTTAGCAGGTACGGAAGCGACACTGGCCGTTTCTTCCTTTTACCTGTGTGGACTGTTCGAAATCGCCAGGTACGTTCGAAATCAATTTCTCTATTTTTTCCCCATTGCGACACTGATCCTCGCCGCGGGGACCGTTCGAGCGAGTGTAATACTTTTAGCTTGTTTCACAGCGGGAAGCGTTTGACACGTACACCGTCGACCTTAAAAACTGGTCAAATCCTTTGAAAAATCGCTTCGGATATAAATCATTTTAATGCTCGAAATTGAACAATCGGCCGACGCGATTATCGATCTACAAGGTGTTCTAGCCGACGTGATTCGATCCGGTTCATTTTTCTTTAGAAACTGCGGGACAATTACGAGAGAATTTACTGTACGGGGTGTCTCGTTCAAGTGCCTCGCCTAATACCATAAATTATCTGTTGCAATTTTTACTGCAATTTTATCTGTTACCAGTTGAATAATTTGTTGTCTTTATCCTAACAACTTTTGTAGGAACATTTATTTTTTAATAATTAAAACTCCTTCCGAGATATCCTGTTGTACACTCGCTTAAACAAGACACCCGGTATGTCGTCGGTGTTCGCTCGATTCTGTCCGCGTATCGCGTCAGAGACTCGAATCAATCGTCAGTGTCTCTGCTCTCGAATGTAAATAAAAAAATCAAGACGCGACGACTAGTTTACAAAATTCATTTTTATTGCAACATATTCGAACAAACCGAATGTCACCGGGATCTTTCGGACACGAATGTGTTTGGAACACCTTCCGCTACGATACATTTTTGCCGGTCTAGTTTCGGTTTCTAATTTTCTAATTTCTAATTTCTAATTCGGTATCTAATTTCTAATTTCGGTTTTAATGAAATTACTTAGAATTCGTGGGAAAATTTGCGGTTGATTTTCGGCACTTAGCGTGTGAACGACGTTGCGTAAAGATGAGACGTTTTGCTCGTTTCCTGTTGACGAAACGAGTCGAATCCCGGTCACGTGTCGACCGGGTGTCCATTGGACACTTTTTACGCGTCTCTGACCTAAATCCTGCCGGCGATTCGAAGCTACGCGTAGAAAATGTCAGCCCTCGAATCGACGATAGACAGGTCGCAAGCAGCAATTTCAGTAACATTCATACGTTTTCAGTTATCGAATACAAATGGCTGTGAAAGAGATGTCGGAATCGACTGCACTGATGGTGCTAAACATACGGCCGGCGGTAACGATGCACCAGCGAGCCATTAAGTTCGTACCCCCATTCAAATATTCTAGCAACCCTGTCGGTGTGTATTTCGTAACGTCGTTCATTTACTTTTTCCTAATTCGATCGTTGAAAACACACCGGAACGTTATAATCTCGCGAACGAAGGCTGGCTGCAGATCTAGCGAGGAACATGATGAATTCGTATTTAGTGGCCATCATAACGGTTGTCGTCTCATTTGCTGTAAATTTATATCGCGTAAGCATTCGTAGAATCGAAGGGATTGCGGCAATAAGGAACCCAGCTCCATTTTAAAAAGATTCTTGGTTTAATACTACTATCTATTATAAATAACTAGAGAAATTTCACTTGTCTGACCAATAATGGAATAAAATATAACTCTGATTTAACTTATAAATATCTACTAACGTAAATGTAATAACGTGCCACGTGGTGGAGACGCGAGTGAATTTTCCGAACACAATGAATTCTTCCTAAATTGACTGTTTAGATTGTGCATGAAAATGGACAATTTGGGAAGAGGGGGTGCAATTATTCGAGCCTTGCAGCTCGTTTTTATAACTGTTGAAAATCGGTAAGTATAAAAACGAGTCGCAAGTCTCGAATTCGGAAGTCCCCTCTTCCCAAATTCTTCCCAAAAAAGGCTTCCTCGTCCATTTTTGTGGACAATCTGAGGGTCAATTAGGGAGACATTACTGTACAGTGAATTCTCCCTAAATCGACTGCTCAGATCCTGCGCGAAAATGGACAATTTGGGAAGAGGGGGTGCGATTATTCGAGCCTTGCATCTCGTTTTTATAATTGTTGTAAATCGGTAACTACAAAAAAGGGCCGCGAAGCTCGAATAATTGCGTCTTCTTTTCGCAAATTGTCCATTACCATCACGATTAATTAGTCACAATGGTAATCGCGACAAAATCTATTCTTCTTTCATCGATTCGATTCTCTTTAAGGGACAGTTTCTATTTCCTCTGAACTTTGCACACAACTTGTGAACTTTACACTTCCACCCACGATTGGAAATCCGGATAACATTCTTCGTTTTCAATGATACAATAATAAAGTGTTGTAGAAAAATATTCAGGCGTTCTATTATCACGTATTTTCTCTCTCTCTCTCTCTCTCTCTCTCCGTGTATTCCAATATTATATTAATATTTCTGTTCAATGTAAATATTTATCGACACGATTGGTCGGCGGTCGATCATGCAACTTGCAGCGCATTCGCAACGGCGGTACAGAATTTTGAATGCAACTTTACTCCTTATTGCAGCAGCCCTTTCGACTGGAATTCGAGACAAAGTCTTAGATAGGAAGTTCTTATCTTCGCGTCGAAAGAAGCGTAACGAGATTGCGTTTGGTGTGTGACAGCTTTACCTAGCGGTTATGCAGCTGGATGAAATAGATAACGTCCTTGTCAGCCTGCAGTTCGTTTTAGCGCATGTCATAATTATGTTCTCGAACAACTATAGCGGGCAGAGACTGATCAACACCAGCATCGGGATCTTCCAGGGCACGTAAGTCGACATTCCGATAACAATGGTGAAACTGTAACAGAATCGTTACACAAAGTTATGGACGATCGTGCAACAATACAATTCTAAGCTGTAAATATAGAGGATCGAAAGATAGTCGAACGACAGGTGTAATTCGATAAAATATATAATCTATTAAAATTAATTTACTATAATTTATTTTATAATATTATATATAATTAATATTATATAATTATATTAATATTATATAATAATCTATATTAAATATATAATATAATAAAATTATAATCAAATTATAATAAGTTAATCAAATAATAATTCAATGAAACAGGTATAATTCGTTGTGGTACCGTATTCCACCGAAGTCGCAAAAAACGCTATTATTCATATTAATGAAAAGTGCGACCGAAGTAAGGTTCAACCTTTCCGGTTTATTCACCCCGTGCTACGAAGGCTTTACGTCGGTAATTAATCACTATCATGTTCTCTAAACCCTTGTACGCTCCTCGCAAGCAGTTGCACAAAAGGTCTCGGAATGCTTCATCTATCCTCGAATTGCACTTTAGATGAAAAATTGCTTCGCGCACAACGTTACATTTTTCAAAAAAAAGGGAACAAATATGTTTACATATCTTGGAAGAGAGAGAGACAGGGAGAAATCCGGCGTCTTCAAATATACATAGCAAGAGAATGATCGAAATTTTGTGCTCTGTGGAACGTATGGGGGTTGACGGTAGTTCTTCAGTTTCTCCAGATTCATCGAATTTCTGTTTCAGATGATGAGCTCTTCTTTTTCATATTTTACTGTTCTACATTCGGTTCAGTAAAACATTGCGAATCGTCCATCAAGATAGTAGCAACCGTAAAGGATTCATAGAATAAGCTACATAATGTTTTTCCGATGAAGTATTCAGGATTTTTCCTGATTGCATGCGATTTCTCCAAATTTCCGTCTATAAATACAAAACGATCCGCACAGTCGAGTGCTAATATACAGGGTGCCCCAAATATGTCTCGCAATCCAAAAGTGGCGGGTTCCTCGGGTCATTTGAAGCAACTTTTTCCTTTACAAGAATTTTCCTCGAGACACGATTCCTTTTTTCTTTTTTCACGATTTTACGGAAAACGGGTCAGAATGTTCTGGATTGTTATATGTTTACGATACTGTTGCATTATAGTGCAAATAACAGTTACGATAACACGATTCAGTCTAAATAGAAATATAATAATATTTTACTCAGTGTCACAAATGCTCATTTACCCATAAACCTCTGCTATTCGTTAATGTTAAATTCACATTTCAATCAACAGTAATTTAGCTCTAATCTCGTTACTCGTCGTAAGAATATTCGACGAGAACATCGCGTATTGTTTCATTAACACATTGTACGCAAAGAGACGATTTTGCTTTCGAACGAAGAAATCGGGCCTGTGTCAAAGCTATCTTTTAATAAATTAATGTATTAATTTCCTCGCGAAATTTCGCGCGCGCGCGATAGAATTTCTAACCCGAAAAACCTTCGAATTTTAGTCAACGTATCTTATCGTCAGATTAACATTATGCTATTCAAGAGAATTTATAACGCGAGAAACCTTTGAATTTTAGTCAACGTATCTTATTGTTAGATTAACATTATGCTGTTAAACCGTCGTCTAAGATCTTTAACGCTTAACCAACGTTCTTCCGAATCATTGCACGATCAGTTTTATTTCAACGTCTCTAAACGTAGATAAATATCGCAAAGATCTATTCCTCGACAAACATAATCCAACATAATTGAGAGAGAAAGAACTAACAAAAAATCTAAAAGACATTGAGATCTAAAGGACTAACAAGTCCAATTGTGTATCAAAATATTTTGTACGAAATTACGCAACAATATTCTAAGTAAAGTAAAATATACAAATAATAACTAATAATAAATAAATACAAAATAAATAATAAATTATAAAGCACGTAAAACTGGTGACCATAAATCGAATGATACATCTAGTTGTGCCCCCATATATTCGAGTAGCCGAAAGCTAGTCTCTTGTCAAATCTGTGCTACTCTCTGTGCTGTAGAATCCACTGACAATGCCGAAGACTCGTAATTAGCGTAATATGAAGCCTAGGGAATTTTGTAACCCAGGATACCAGTATTCTAAATATAATATACCTTCGATACAGCGTTTACTGCTCACTAAAATAATGGAGAAGTTGTCTTCCAATGGGTTACCTTCCACGTCGGAATTCCAGGAAATAAGCAAGTCTATACCGGTGCCAAAGACATTACGGCAATGGTAATTGGTTGGGTTGTAAACTGGATCAGCACTTTGTCAAATAAATCCTTCAAGACAATAGACGACATATATAAAAAGCAAAAGAAACTCACACGCGGGAACATATACGACTGCGCGCGCCTACTCTTGGATGTCATTCCCGTGTCCTGGTGTCCAACGAACACTGGCAATCGTAAAAGTAACTTGCAATTCGATCAATTTTGTGCACAGCGAGAAAGGGTAGTGCCAATAGAACGCGAACGGAAGGTAGCAATTGAAATTAATTCTAGCCGACCTGCATGAACTTAGACATCTGTCGGATATTCCCAACGGAAACTTCTTGCATAAAGTATGACTGCGAAGTGTAATTGGAGGACGCTATGAATTTTCCACATTTCTCCTGCTGTCCTCGACGAAGATGAACGTGTTCCAGACGTATTACAGTGTCTTCTATTCTGTGATGTGCTTTGCTGGCTTATGGCCGTTCGATGAATCTATCATGTCGAGGATTCGAAGAACGGCTGTTCTTCTGACTATGTTCGCCTCCATAGTGATCCAGGTGACAAAGATTTCGTTTATGCAACAGTCTGCCTCCGATATATGCAGTAAATTCTCACAAAATTCTCCCTCAGCTTTTATATAAAAATGGACAATTTAGGAAGAGGAGATACGATTATTTGAACCTCGCGAACTCGTTTTTATATTTAACGATTGTCAACAGGTATAAAAAGAAGAAAGAATTTATTGTATACGGTTAAATTCTCCCTAATCGACGTTCAACTTGGAAAGGAAAAAATTGACAATTTGAGGCGAGAAGATACGATTATTCAAGTCTCGCGGCTCATTTTCATGGTCAACGATTGTCAACGATTATGGAAACGAGCCTCGAGACTCGAATAATCGTATCTCCTCGCTCCAAATTATCAATTTTCGTGTCCAAATGGGAGCGTCGACCAGAGGGAATTTATTGTACAAGCTGAGCGACAATTGGAGAGAATTTATTGTAAATACATAAATAGTTTTGCTCTTTGTCACGAGTCCGTGATGGAGATTTCTAGCAATAAACCTGATCGAGAAACGCTGTTTCATTAACGTTTCAAATCTTCATGAAGGAATGAAATATCTTTCAGGTATCCTCTATAAAACATGTAGAATTGACATTCCAGAATATGCTTACCACGTTGTCGTTTACCTTACCGCTGCTGATGTGCTTCTTTCGATACATTGGTTTCGTCATGAATTTTCCTGCAGTAAGTATGGAGAAGCTCCGAGATTGGCACTTGGCTAAATGAATAATTAAAGGGAGACTCGTGTAAAAGGTTGGAAAAGTTGAGCTTTCCTCATCAGTTTACATCTGAAAGATTCGCACTCGTAACTGCAGATCCGTAATCGACCTAATTTAACCATGTTTTCAGGGAAATGATACTTATTACTTAATGTACGCGTAGTTTTTCATAAGAAGTTCATTTTTTTCTAAACACGGAACACTTATTTTCGTCTTTCAGTGTGTAACTAATCCTGCAAGTATTTTTTAAGAATACTGAGCACAGTTTTGGTGAACGAAGGTTCTAGCGCAGGTCGTTCTACAGGGTGTCCCAAATGTTACTCGTAATCGGGGAATGAGGGATCATTCCTCGGGTCACTTGAAGTAATTTTTTCCTTTACAAAAATTTTCTCCGAGGCATCGTTAACGAGTTATTAACGAAAAACAGTGACCAATGGGAGGTCGCGTACGGCTGACGCTCCGCCCTCGCGATCACTGTCACTGCGCCAGCGCGACGCGGCATTGGCCGCATGGGCGGAGCGCCGGCCGTGCCAACGATCTCTCATTGGTTACTGTTTTACGTCAATAGCTCGGAAACGATGCCTCGGAGAAAATTTTTGTAAAGGAAAAAGTTACATCGAATGACTCGAGGAACACCAGATTTCCCGATTTATAAATAACTTTCAAAAATTTACTTCTACAATTTATGAATAACTTTTAGGACACCCTAGTGTTATATGAGTCGCCCCTTTTCGCTGCAGCTAATAATTCACGATCTGCTCAAACTTGTTATAATCTCACAGCTGCTTTTTCATGTGTCTTCAGGTGAAGTTTTTCCTAGAAAACTTACAGCATGATTACGACATGTTAAAAAATCCTGACGAGATGGAAATTTTTACAAATAATTTGAAAAAGTCCAAGCAGATAATTAACATATTTTTTGGTAAGAATAGTCGACGGTTGTTCTTCCAAGGCAACGGAATTAAAAGGCTCCAATTACTGTTATACAAAGTTCGTATTCATAACGCTGTTAGAAGGGATGTGTGCTGTGATCGCGGTCTGCGAGCAGTAATACCCTAAATTCTCCCTAATTGACGCTCGAATTGTTCGCTTTTGTGCGCAATCTGAGCGCGAATTAGGGAATTACTGTACGACGTTATTTTAATATAAAAATAAGAAAAAAGTCTATAATTATTTATTATAGCGAATCCTCGTCGATTTCACAGTTCCTCAAGTATGTTAAGGTTATCATTCTGAACAACTTTTTCTTATAAATGTTACTGAAATATTTCTTAGATTCTGTGCCGAGATTCTAAATTGGAACGAGCTTTGAGTTAGGTCTGAGTCAAGCCTGACTTAGATCCGGGTTATTAATTTTAATAAACTTTTAATAAATTAATTTAATAAATCATAATATATATTATATTAAAGTAATTAATATAATAATTAATTATACTATAATAGTATAATATAGTATATAGTATAGTGTATAGTTATTATACTATATAGTATATAGTATAATATAATATAGTATAATAATTCATATACTATATTAAATTAATTAATTCAATAAATTATAAACTTTTCATAAACTTTTAATAAATATCCCATCTTTTGTCTTGATTTTGTTATACAATTGCAGCTCAAAAAGTGACCGTCGTTATTTCACTTCGCCCCTTCCTCGAATCGAGGAATCGTTGATTTTTTTATAAGTTGTTTTATAAGTTAAGTAAATTGCAATACCGGTGATCGATGTTTCCGGAAGGAATGCTTCCGGAAAAATCTTTTAATTAGTCGATTCCTTGGAAGAACATATCGAAGAGCGACAGCAGTCGACAAATTGTCGTATCGAATTTCAGCGATGTTGTCTATAACACTGATTGCCGCAATATTGCTGATACCAATTCCTATACTACTACATACGTCGATTCATCTCAACATCATGCAATCGCTTGGATATTTCTATTTTGAGTATAACATCGAATCCAACTTGATTTGTGGACACGCCGCCATCACGAGCTTCCTCTCTATAATGACATTTGTGTGCACGGAAGGAATCCTCTCTGTCATTACATTCTATCTACGCGGACTGTTCGAAATTGTTTGGTACGCGTTCTAAATATTATAATATGTATTGTACAAACATAAACACTAATTAGTACATTCTACACCGCCGAACTAGCACGCACAGGCGTGCATTGGCGAGCACGCGCGTTCCATTGAATTCACTGCTTACGCGCCTAGTCCTAAGCACAGCTTTCGTTTATCATGAAATTGTTTGAAATTGTTTTTATCGATTCAGCTACCGAATACGAAGCGCGGTTAACGATACAGCTAGCAAATTGATTACATCGGAACATATAGACATTGGTCCTGCTGTCGTCCTCCACCAGAAAGCATATCAGTTAGTAATTTCTATATAATATGTTACTACAACATTTATTTTGTATATAATACTACTATTTCATTGCGTATATTATGCATCTCGAACAAAAGGCTCGGCGATTCTGTAGGAAGACATATGACCTTATCATATCTAGTAATAATCCTGTTAGTTATCGCATCGCTTGCCATGAATTTATATCGCGTAAGTATTGCCGAAATTTAGAAAAAAAAGCGATACACAAATCGCAAATTATACTTTCATACAGGGTGTCTCGGAACTCGTTCGAAGTGACAACGTTTTCCTTTGGGAAAAACTTGGCTATCGTGTCAACCATACGTACGTGCGAGACGGAATTATATTCTCATATTAGTCACTATAGTGGCGTGTCGTTCTAAAAGATTATATCCGCGGAAGCCACTATAGTGGCGCGTCGTGCCTAAAAGGTTAAGAAAAGAGCCGCTTCAAATTATCTCAGGGATCACCCGTTTCCAGGTGTAGCGGGAGTTCCGGGACACCCCGTATATGAAGCATGGATATATGGCGAAATAAATCTTTATTTCTGTCAGTTGTTTGTAGGGATCGTGGAGATGAAAAAAATGCAAGATCTTATTGTTCCATGTATATTAACAGGAAATCATTTGATAGTCTTATTTCTATGTAACCATTGCGGCCAGGAATGTGCGAACAACAGTCATGAAGTTTTCAATGAAGCGTAAGTCTGCACATTTGCTTGTTACCCGTCCTGCGAGAAAATACACAATGTCAGACACGTGACAATTGTATTAAGCGATTCGTTAAAAGTTCTATCCACAATTAAGAATATAACCTGTTTCTGAAGTGAATAGGTACGCACAGGGTGTCCCAAAGGTGTCTCGCAACCCGGAAATAGTGGGTTCCTGAGGTGATTCGAAGAAATTTTTTCTTAGCGAAAATGCAATCCGCGGCTTCGTTCACGAGTTATTAACGAAAGACAGTGACCAATGTGAGGCGAGCTCGACTGACGCGAGACGGCCGCGCCTACGCGGCCATTATTAACCAAAAACACTAACCAATGAGAGGCGAGCGCGGCCGCCTAGCTCCAGTCAAGTTCACCTCTCATTGGTCTCTGTTTTTCGTTAATAACTCGTTAACGATGCCTCGGAGAAAAATTTTGTAAAGGAAAAAGTTACTTCAAATGGCCTCAGGAACCCCCTAATTTCCGGATTGCGAGACATTCTTGGGACACCCTGTAGTACGCCTATACATATGACAAGAGAATAATAAAACAACGCTATTGAATAAACTAGATACAATTCACTGTGGTACTGTATACCATCGGAATCACAAAAAATGTTATTGCTGATCTTACTATTTAGTTTTAAAGAAGTGCGCTTTAATTTTGGCGGTTTGTTGTATCCATGTTACGAATACTTCACAAAGGTAATTAACTCATCCAATTTATGCCGAATTCGGAATGATTTTCAGTTGTAATACAGGAACCAGAAATTTTTGTTCCAGATGGTTAGCACCTCTTTCTCGTATTTCACTGTTCTTTTGTCGCTCTAGTACCGCGTTACGGGACGACACTAATATGATAGTAGAATTCTTAGCGGACCAGCATTACAGCGATGTCAAATATTACAAGCAATATACTACACGATTGAAATTGAGTACGGATTCAAACGTATCACAGTTTTACGTATTCGTACATGCTTCGTTGTAATAATCGTCGCATATTTAAAAAGGTAGATCAGAATGAGAGTGTAAATAATATTCCATTGGCGCCGGACAAGGTTGTAAAACCTGCTCCGAAAGCGATTTAACCGCCGCGCGTTAAATCGAATTTAGAGCAGATTTGCTCGCCTTATTCAGATAGGCCCTCGGTACCCTATTGGTCTAATTTAAGTGTTCTTAAATTAGTGGGTTATAATTATAGTGGCGTAAGTCGCATTTTTCTCATTGTGATAAACGGGGATCGTTACTGTTTACTAGCTAAATTTATTTTTATCTATATTACTATGTAACTATATAACTATATAACTATATAACTACATAACTATATTTTATTTTTTATCCATAATTTCTTTTTATCGTCTTTCTATCATTTTGGCAGACGTGACCGTGACTTTTCGAAAGTGCGACTTGCGCCACTGTGATTTGGGCCCGTTCAAAACAGAACCACTAGCGAAAATTTTAGAATGTCTGCTTTATATCGTTCCGAGGTTAAATTTTGCATAGTTACAATAACTTTTGCAGCTGTCGAAGTTGGAAGTCCACCCACGTGATTTCCAATGGGACGACGAACAGCGCTTACATCTTTCTCTTGCTCACCATATTCACCGGACATCGCAATTTGCAAACTCTTTCGTGTGTAGGGAACTCCGGAAGAACTGGAATCCTTCTACATAACCTGCAAATATTAGATAGAATCAAGAACAATAAAACGTGCGGATACAGTAGTATTTCATGAGATGGCTAAATGCGATAAATTGGGCGACGAAGTAAGGCGACGGGAATTGCAAGCATATCGGCCAGCATTTGGACAACGTTTGTGAAGGAACAATGCTTGGTGGACGGAAGGAAATAGCAAATATTACCTTTCACGCTTGTAGAATACACGGTTGAATACCATTAATATGCCTGTTCTATTCAACTTCCTAGACAGAACCTTCCACTTACGCTGCTACATCTCCGTCCCATGAATTCGTGTGATTTTCGGATTATTTATATACATTTTGTTACGGCCAAGTGGCCAGGATTTATGGCAGGGGCCATGTGTTTGGGTACCCGGACGGTATGGGCCTGTCCCGGGCCGCTCCCGAGCACATGTGGCATCGTCATAACGTCTCCTGGTCCTTGAGTACGGTCCAGTCAACTACGGTTGGGTCTGGCATTGTTCGGGCACGTAGGCCCATCAGCGCGGGAGGTCTAGCAGGAGTTATTTTGCCACTCGCCCTCCTAACTCCCGGCCCACCGTTTTGGGGCAGTCTCACTTGATTTGGGATTGCAGTGATTGGACCGTAATTCCTTGCCGCCCACCCTAGGTTAAGTAAAGGTAGGGATAACCGAGGTGACCTCGTGGATGCCACACGGTTATTCGTCAGTCCTGATCTGTCCATCCACCCTGATACATCTTGAGTCGTCAGTGGATACAGAGGTCTCCCGGGAAGCTAATCGTTGGAGCACCCGGTTAGCAAAATAGAGTTTTTAGTCGGCACACTAACGTGCAAATTACTACAAAGCTCGAAGCTCACAAGGAGCACCACGAGCATAACACATTTCTTCTGTTCAGTATTTCATGCACGATAAAGTGTTTCCCATTTTAACAGAACGCGTGTCGTTTTTAATATATTGGGTTTTTTTTATGATATCCGTAAATGTTATATTATAAAATCATTATTATTATTATGTTATTTTTTATTATCCGTGAATGTTAACAACTGGACAAATTGAATGCAGCGGTCAAGGAAAAGCGACCAGAATTGGTCGATCGTAAAGGTGTCATTTTCCAGCAGGACAATGCTAGGCCGCACACGTCTTTGTCCACTCGGCAAAAATTGATGGATATTGGTTGGGAATTGATGTTACACCCACCGTATAGCCCTGATCTCGCGCCATCGGATTACCACTTATTTCGATCCCTGGACAACTCCCTTCGTGGTAAAACTTTTAACGACGATGACGCCGTAAAATCTCACTTAACTCAGTTTTTGGCCGAAAAGGATCAGACTTTCTACGAGCGTGGAATTTTCAAGTTGTCAAAGAGATGGCAAAAGGTCATCGAACAAAATGGAAAATACATTACAGATTAAACTTCATTACAAGTAAAAAAATTTTGTTATTTCATTGAACAAATCGGCAATTACTTAGTTGCCAACCCAATACATTCCGCACAGTCGTGCCGTGAACACGTGTTTTCCGTAAGTGTTCTGTAAACATCTTGCTGTGCTTCAAGATAGAGACTCGCCTCGAGGTAAAAGCGTGTAAAGAAGTAATCATTAGGCCAAATCGATCAAGGTCTCATTGGTCAGAGATTTTCTTGAAAATCGAATTCAATATAACCATATAAAAAAAAGGTGGGGGAAAGAGTCATTATATATTTTGTGGTATCACGTTTTCTTTTTTTTTTTTAATGAAATACAGCGTTTTGAATATTCAACTCTCCGTGTATATTCGTAAAAAGTACTGATGGCTTTTGTTATCGAATTCAGTTCGATTAGTTATTTTTTTGGACAGTGAAAATACACGGCGTCCCGGAAGTCTCGCAATCCTAGGATCGTTTGAAGTAATCCTTTCCTGAGCGAAAATGCGATCCGCGGCTTTGTTCACGAGATATTAACGAAAAACGGTGACCAATGAGAAGCGAGCGCGGGTACTGTTACGCTCCGGGGTGCGGCGGAAGGAGAGGGGGGACGCGCACGCTTCGTGCCGCTATCGAAGCAATGAACAAGTCGCGGACCGCGATCTTTCCGAATTTTCTTTACTACGTGACAGTGATAATTTTAAGAAATGCGCTGTTCATCCTTATTGCAGAATGTCTGAAGAATATTTCGCTAATTTTTTTAACCCGAAATAATGATTAGCTTAACCGTGACAGCCGTTTCAATTTTCCGGTGCGCATGACACCTCGTGTGCCCCATAAGTGTACCATTGCTCTTGAAGTCCGAGCATAGCCTCTCCTTCCGCCCCGCACCGCGCGGTCGAAGCACGTTCCTATTCGAATGAGTGTCATTGTAGAAAATAAGGCAAAACATGTAACTCCATAATGAAAGCATTTATTATTAAGTAATTTAATTAACAAATACTATGGAACCATTTAGTACTACGAACTACACGTTAACAACAAGATAATAATTAACTAGTCAATATTACACGCGTGATTCCGGTGATCGTAGTTTCGTTCTTTGCCCTTTCCAAGAGAGCTTGGGCGTCTTTTCGACAGGAACTTCTTTCACGTAGACAAATTTTGCTGGGAATTCTATCGAACACTTCCAGCAGCTCCATCGCCCCTGGAACTCTCAGTTGGTGAGGGGGGGTACATGTCCATCCCCTTTCGGAAGCGGCGCTTATGCGAACAGGAATTTGAATGAATGTAACCCTCGAACAAACTTTGACCTGATAAGAGAACGTGGCGATTTAGAAAACGATTACTTTCTCACTTTTAGTGGTACGAATGACGCTTATACAATGACGCTTTACACAAGAACTTTTTGAACTACCAATATGGAAACAAAGGGCGCAAAATTTTATAGAAACGTATTTTGGTACAGCTATTTCTCCCGGAACTGTTCGGAGGTCGAAAACGAAACCGGCAGATCCGAGAATACTAAATCGCGATTCTTCGAGCCTCGCGGGAAAAGAATTAATAATCCTCTCAAGAGCTAACGAGACAACATATATCTGTATATGTATATGTACTCACTGCAGTGTTGCATCGTACCGATCAACAAGTCGCGCGACTACTATAAATGGTGCTATTAAAAGCAGCATTTTACTTTCACCGATATGCATATACGCGCGTAGCTATAAATTGTTCCAAAGTTAGTATGCGTTGGTGGTGCAATTTGTACGATGTTCACAACGATACTGAGAACTTTCGAACGCGTTGATCGTATCGACTTCCAACGGAAGTCTGCCATTAACGTAAAGTACAGTTATTTTCCAAAGACATGCACGACGAATGTAATTGGGAACGGAAAGGATATAGCATAAATATTACACTGCGCGAGGTGTGATGCATAATTGAAGTGTCGAGGAACGATGTGCACGGTGTTTCGTCCAGACATTCACTAGCCACGAACGAAATGGACACGTTCCGAAAGAACTGTGCTGTTTATTACTCTATATTGTATTATGCCGGACTCTGGCCTTACGATCATTCGATCAGAGCGAAAGTTCAGAGAGTTGCTTTCCATGTGCTTATAATCAGCTCCATAGTGTGCCAGGTGACAGAAATTTAACCTACGATGATTCATTCTTCCAGACGATTGTCACGAAACGTTCTCAGAAATCGTAGAATTTCTTGCTGTTAAACACTTCCAGCACGATTCTAATAGAACAAACGAACATAATATACGGGATCTCTCAACGGAACGTCTACTCTGACACTTGGTTTATCAATTTTTACGTTGCTAAATGTATAAAGTGTTGTTACAAGCTGTATTTATCGAAACTGGTTTGTTGAAACTACTTGTTGAAACTAGTAGACTAGTCCCTCTATCGTCTAAAAAAAGAATTCAGGTTGTTTAGTCCAGTTTTAAAAAAGTTACAGCGTTCTAAAAGGCGTACGAACACTTTTGCGGGCCACTGTACGTGTCGCGAATGTTAGTACTTAAAATCGTTTCATGCGAAACTGAAAACAACATTAATTCGCGAAACATCGATTTGTAATGAAAAAGCTTCTTTCGGACCTAACGCTTCTTATTGCTTGATACTTGCGAGTAAAAATTCCATATTTTCCAGATGCTTACGCTAAGAAATGTAGAAATTACATTAAGAAATATAGTTTCGATGTTGTCGTACACATTTCTAATGCTGGTGTACTTTTTTCGGTACTGCGGTTTTGTAGCTAATTTCGATCTAGTAAGTACAAAATTCGAAGTTATTCTATTTCCAAAGTAATTACGCGATTACCGTTCCTTGTGCATTTCGCTATTACGATCTGACAGTTCTCCTTTCATGTGTATCTAGCTGAAGTCATTTCTAGAAGACATAGAGAACGATTGCGAAATGCTGAAAAATGCAGCAGAAGTAGAAATATTCAAGATGCAGATCAAAAGATCGAATCGACTCACTTTGGTGGTTTTAGGTAAGGATTGTTGATAAATAATGACGCAGTGAAATGTGTTCGCATTCTTACGATTACTAGAGAACAATTAATACGTCGCAATCGTGAAATTTTTCTCAATGTTTAAATATTATAAAAATTCGTCGGGGAAACTATAATTGATTACGATTTGTTACTCCGAAACTGATACAATTTCGGTCGACATTGTTTTCTGTACCAGCATAACAAGCTAGTACAGACAAAGAAGATGCAAACATCTCTGAAACTTTAGGGTTAGCGAAGAACAAATTCGCAATATAAATGCAATAATTCGAATAAAATCTCTAACACAGACGTTAGAAATTCGCCAATCTGTCGTGGAATTATTTACGTATCCTGAAGTCTTATCAAAAAATGCACGCGTCCACAAACACTTGGATAATAATTATCCGGTGGGACGCTTTGTAATTGAACTAATTTCAGGTCTTTCCCTAAACAATTGCTTGCGAGTTTCTTTTTCTAGAATTACTTATTCAACGTATCGGTAGTTTTAGTCGCCAAAACCAGGATCAATAGTCGATTGAACATAATTCTGAATTTCAGGCGAAGCATTAACAGTACACCTCATGTACATTTTGTTTCTACTTATCCCCACCTTATTGCGATCGAAGTATCAAATCCATTATCTCAGTTTTCTCGGATACTTTTACAATGAGAGAAGCAGAGAGAGTGATTTCGTGTGTATGCAGATCATAATATCAGGTTCAATTGGAATATTGGCGGTAGCATCTACGGAAGCAACGCTAGGAATCTACGGCTTCTATTTATCAGCACTGTTTCAAATTGTCAGGTACGCTTACTGCTTTGTCAACCGTAACAATTGATATTTATGTTCTTGTCGTTTATACATATAGGCTCACACGTCTTTCGCATCGACGGAAATCAGCTTCCTCGTACTTCATTTAGGCTACGCGTCCGCTAATATTGCATTCGGTTCTTGACTAACAAGGAATCGTTTCCAAGGGTATCACGCCGATTTTAATGATATTTTAGTGTAATATAGTTTGTTGGAAAATATTTCGCACGTATTTCGTCGTATCAACAGTGATCCGTATGTAGGATGTGGAAAGAATGGTTTTTGCTCACGAACTCGAGGATATTCTTCTTTTCAATCTTATTTGTTAACTGTTTATCGATTATTGTGTAACCTCGTACGTGTAATCTATAATTGGGAATAACATAATGCAGAAAGGAACGAAATATATTCGCAAATTTCGAAAATCGGTTCGCGTTGGTAGAAACAAAAATTCTATTTTCGAATTCGGTCATTTCAACATGTAAAATGACGTATCAACTGTGTTCCCGTCTAGTTATCGAATACGAAAATCAGTCGACGATGCAGCTACGTTAATTACATCGTCCTTCGTGGACGTCCGCCCTGCTGTGATGATGCACCAGAGAGCTATTAAGTTGGTACTTTCGTAAAATACTGTAAAACCTTTTAACGGATAATATATACTACCGTCTTATTTCGCATGTTATTCGTCTCGCACTCTACGATCATTCGAACGATGATTTCAACATCGTGTATTCGCGACGAAAGGCGCGCCGAATCTGTAGGCACCAACATGATGTTATCTTGTCTATCGACGCTTCTAGCGGCTGTCTTGTCGTTCTCAGTGAATCTATATCGTGTAAGTGTCAGCAAAATTACAAGAAGAAGCTAAGTAAATTTTATATTGCAGTCTTATTACAGCAGTGTCATTATTGCAGTATTATTATTGCATTGTTATATTGCAATCTTATTATGGCAGTATTATTTCTGTAATTATTGCATCATTATTGCAATATTATAAAAGCATTATTATTACAACATTATTATTGCCCTATTATTGTAGTATTATTGCATTATTATATTGCAATCTTATTATGGCAGTATTATTTCTGTAATTATTGCATTATTATTGCAATATTATTAAAGCATTATTATTGCATTATTATATTGCAATCTTATTATGGCAGTATTATTTCTGTAATTATTGCATTATTATTGCATTATTATATTGCAATCTTATTATGACAGTATTATTTCTGTAATTATTGCATTATTATTGCAATATTATTAAAGCATTATTATTGCAACATTATTATTGCCCTGTTATTGTAGTATTATTGTAATATTATTATTGCATTACTATTGCAACATTATTATTGCCTTATCATTGCATTAGTATTGCCTTATCATTGCATTATCATTGCGTTATTATTGCAATGTTATTATCGCGATGTTATTATTGCATTATCATATCGTAATATATTATATTGCACAAAATAAAACCAGAAAATTATTGATGTGTAACAGGCTTTCTTATCGCTCACGGAGACGACTCCATTCGATGAGGTTATTCTTTCTACCGCAACGGTACTGGCTCACGTGCTGATCATATTTATAACTAATTATACAGGGCAGACACTAATGGATAACAGTGTCGTAGTTTTCAATGAAACGTAAGTCCTGAGTCCCTATTCGTTTGCACCCCCGAGAAGAATTATTTTAGTTGGAGAATTATATATATATAATCACTATCTTAAATCAGTTGCATAGGATAGGGCTCGGAATTAAACTGCACGCAACATTCAGGTTACGTCAAGGGCCGTAGTCGGGTGGCGCGGCGCTCGCGATCCTCGTGTGGCGCGCTGTTTAATTCCGAGCCCTGGCATAGGGATTAGAGTTACTGAAAATTATGCAATAATCTGTTTCTTAAATGGAAACACGTGTCACAAAGGAATAATACAATTAAGTCGTTGAATAAAACAGATACAATTCGTTGTGGTATAGCATGCCACTCGAATCGCAGAAATTATTGCTGCTCATACTGGTGAGAAGCTCGACCCAAGTGCAGTTTAATCTCGGAGGTTTATTTATACCGTGTTACGAAGGCTTCGCGACGGTAAAACACTGCTTTCGTGTCGTATCAAGAATCGACACCCACGACAAGCCACACTCAAGCAGCTTTTTTTCAGATGATGAGCTCGTCTTTCTCATATTTCACTGTTCTCTATTCGGTCTAGTAGAACGTTTGGAAGCAATGCTGCTCATAGTAGTTATCACACCATCGTAGATTTATATATTCCACGTGCTCCAATGGAACGACCGCATCGTTTGCAAAGGTAAATCCCAGCGGGAGTTTGCAAAAACGTAATATTCGTACGCGTCTTTCGGATGAGCGAAGGGATCTGCGCAGCCTTGCAAATCGAAGTTCACTATTCACTGGCAAAAAAAAGGTATCTCACGATACTGATGAACCTGTGATCAGTTGCGAGGGCGGTTAAACATTTTCGACTGATTAGTGCACCGTACGCAAAGAGTTTGACTCGAAATGGAAACTTTTTCTACTGGTAAATTGATGTTTCGGCAAGAGTGCGAGGAATGTGGGAAAGATTGAGCGGCTGGGAAGTCATGATATTATTGTAATAATTATAATACACACGAATGTGTATAATAAGAGCAAATAAAACTTGTAATTCCAATGCTAATTCCATACTATTTCATACCGCATCACACTTTTAACAAGTCGAAGTTGAGGAGATATTGTTTGGAATGCTTGAAGATTTGATGGCACTACATACAATTTACATTAAGGCACGACGAATGATCTTTTGAAAGTTTTGTTATCAAAACTTTGTACCTCAGCGTCACCACTCGAGTATAAGGTGTTAACTTTAAGTTCATCTACCACTTTGTTCTGTTATATCTTTATTTGAACGTGCTTCGAGGATTTCTCACTCAGTAGATCGCTGCATTATTATGGTTAGAAAAATATATAAAGCAACCTGTGTATGGTATTAGTTTATGTACCTTGACAATTCTACATTTTTACAGCGATGTGCAAAAGTGAGAGCAGATTTTGTCAAATCGACTGACCGTTTTAAATTGGACTTGATCTTTCTGAATATGTTAGTACCGGTTTAATAGATGATGCCCAGATAAATTTGTGCGAAGATCGTGATTGTTTGAAATGACAAAAAGATATCAAAAGTACACGTTTATCAACTTTTTCATGTGAGCCTATAACGATAATTTAAACACTGCGTTTCATAAGTATCGTCAACTTTACATACGTGTACGCATGCTGGAAGTGGCGAAATCGGTTGACTCAGAGACAAGGTGCGGCCACTTTCAAGAACTTTAATTAACCAAGAAGAAATTTCGGTTCGTGTAGAAAATATTTTTAGACATTGTCAGTAGCTCCTCTGATATCTCATCAAATTCAAGACATTTGTTTAAATTTGCAAAAAGTTATTCCAGTTAAGGAGGTGTCTATTCACTTTTGCAGACCACTGTGTACGTAGATCACATTCACAATTACGAACGAAATAATGAGATCAAAACTTTCGAGACTATCCTAGCTGCTGTCCATGTCGATACTGCGAATGACTAGTGGAGAATGCACTTGTTCTCTACACGAAAGGTTTGAAAAGGAAACCAATCGTTTTATTTTCATGCTCTTGGTCTACCAATGATGAGAATCGATTCTGGGCGGAAAGTAACAATTTGAACCAATTACAGTTCACTAATAAACGGAAATAGCAAAGCTTGAATAAAATATGACGCCGAGCTGCAGCTGGACGACGCGTCATATTTTCTATGCAGACATACTTCACCAGCACAGGAAATGGACGTGTTTCGAAGGAACTATTCCACCTACTATTGCGCTTTACGCTTCGCAGGACTTTGGCCTTTCGATGAATCCATTCTTCGAAAAGTTCAGAGGATCGTTTTTTCGATTATTCCAATGTCCTGTATCGTGATTCAGGTGATAAATATTTATTCTGTTTACTAGTAACGTGATTTTATTTGCGTTTTGTTCATGATAAAAGTGTTGATCACAATCGAATTCGAGATCATCGTCTTCACAAAAAAACGTTAAGGCCAGATGACTAGACATCGTTCTTAATGTTTAGTCAATAATTCTTTTTATCCTTTACTGTGTTCGTGACTGCAAAACGATGAGATTTTCTGTAGCGAAATGAAAAGCAACAATGTCCTTCAAATACACTGCTTTTAAGTTCATAGTCTCATTTTGTCAGCAAAATGTATTACAACACGTAATATATATATTTGTAAATAATTTCAATGTAAACTAGCCACTTTGATTAAAAATGAAATATTATATTTTCTAGGTTTACACGATACAGCACGTAGAATTGACGTTAAACAATATACTTACGTTGTTATCGTTTACTTGTCCGATGTTATTGTTCGTTTTCCGATACCTCGCCTTTGTTGTCAATTTTCCACTAGTAAGTACGGAGAATTCAATGCGTCACTTCGACTACACCCCCTTCATTTTCTGTGTTTCAACAAATCAAAATCTCTAGTACGATTTCGCATTTTAGATATATAAATAGTACTAGTTACATTATTATGACTAATACGTTGTATTTTAATGAAATTGATATACAAG
Organism: Megalopta genalis; assembly: GCF_051020955.1. NCBI lineage: Eukaryota > Metazoa > Arthropoda > Insecta > Hymenoptera > Halictidae > Megalopta > Megalopta genalis. The sequence goes on from NC_135018.1 coordinate 2,584,219, forward strand.
AGATACGTTCTTTATCGATCATATTATCAATGTTTTTTTGATGTTTTTCCTTTTATCTCTGCAACTCTTAACATCCAACTAGAATGCGATTTCAGTAAAATGCCTAATTTCTCCGCGAAATGGCTCTCCATTTATATTTATTACCGTCATCTTAGGATCAGATATTCTAATAAATTGTTCACTAATTCTAAGTAGATGTACAATAAAGTGGCAATACTACATTGTACCGCGATGCACGCTGAACAGAGCAATAATTAATTAACCGTTGTTGCTTGTACATTACGAGCCTAACTGTTTCAATGTGACTGCAGATGAAATCTTACATACAAAACATACAAAATGATTGTATCACGATCCAGAATCCTGCTGAGGCGATGATACTAGAAAAGTATAAAACGAAAACGAAACGCGTAATGCAGATCTTCATTGGTGAGGACAATGATTATTAAAGAATAGATATTCTACAGGTATCTGGAAGTATCACTCGAAATTAACGACAAAATAAACAACCATTGAAGTATTAAGTTACTTCGGAGACTTCTGTTCCGATCGCTTGCTATATTAAACCGTTTTGACATGATGGAACAATGAATTTCCACGGACATGATTCCGTAAAAAAGTCGTTGAGATTTTATGCAGTTTGCGTAAGGCTCGTTTAAAATAATACCGTTGAATGAAAGACGATTTCAAATTTCAGGGATGTCGGTTGGGGGAATTTTGATGATAATACTTAAGTTACTGATCCCTACAGTTTTACGCTTGAAATATCAATTATCTTGCCTTGAATTCTTTGGATTCTTTTATCGGGAGCAAACCAAACTGACTGACTGGGCTTGCGTACATCTTATAGCAACCACTGCGATTGGTTTATTAACATTCACGTGTACGGAAGGGTCGCTCGCAGTTTTCTCGTTGTACTTATGCGGATTGTTCGATATTGTTAGGTACGTCCATATAATTATGCCGATATTTACTAGAATTCGCATTTAAGAAACTGTATAACAGGTCGGCAAGTATGAAATACACAGATTTAATAGTAAAATTAAAAAGATTAAATTGTGTATTTCATACTTAATAGATCTAATAGAGATTTTTTTATTGCAATCGTGGTTGTCCTTTCGATAGCTATAATTATTTCAACATATTGTGCATACATGCTATTATTCCACTAGCTGCTTTCTCCACGTTTACTACTTTTACAGTCAATTCTTTAGTATTAGTCTTATATTCCACATCACATGGGTCGCTCAGCACGCGAACATAGTATTATTCGAGCCTTGTGCCTCGTTTATGCAGTTGTTTACAACCGGCAACCATATTTAATTATTTTACACTATTTTCCAAACTTTTCGCTTTGAACTGTGATGTTGAGTACTTAATGTCCATTTTACCTAGTTCTACCTATTTACTGATGAACATTGAAATTGTTTCACGGGATCCCATAAGTCACTAGCGATTGGGAAATGAGGGATTCCTGATGTCATTTGAAGCAACTTTTTCCTTAGCGAAAATGCAATCCGCGGCTTCGTTTGCGAGTTATTAACGAAAAACACGGACCAATGAGAGGCAAGCTCAGCTAGCGTTAAGTGGCCGAGCCAATGAGCGGAAGTGGGCTTCGTGCACTCGTCGGCTGGCCCGCCTCGCGTCAGCCGAGCTCGCCTCTCATTCTTCAGTGATTTTCGTTAATAACTCTTTAAGGATGCCTCGGAAAAAATTTGTGTAAAGAGAAATGTTACTTCAAACGACCTCGAGATTCACCACAGCCGCGGATTGCATTTTAGCTAAGGAAAAAGTCACTTCAAATGACACCAGAAAATCCTCATTTCCTGATTGCGAGTGACTTTTGGAACGGCCTGTATAGCAAATCGATTAGGATAGAATGTGAATATATTTTTGTTCGTTCAGTTATCGAATACGAGAAGGAGTCAACAACGTGGCTAAGTTGATTACAGCGAACCCTGTAGCAATCGGCCCTGCTATGGACATGCACCAAAGAGCTTATAAGTTGGTATCATTATATAGATTTTAATATAGCGTTCTTACTATGTATCAAATTATTGTTTTATGACGTGTGCCATTCATTTTGCTTCTTGCGATCACGAATATACGGGAACGTGAATTCTTGACCAAAGACTTGCTAATTCCATAAGCAGCGATATGGTGTTTTCATATTTGTTAGCGATCATAATGTCTGTTGTTTCATTCGCAGTGAATTTATATCGTGTAAGTATGCTTGGAATTCAGGTGTTAAAATAAGTGTATCTACTATAACATTGCTCTTTGATATGTAACAGGCTTTCTTGCTGATCTTGGATGCGCAACATTACGACGATACATGTTTGTCGCTCATAATAGTCTCAACGCATGTATTAGTTGTGTTTCTAAATAATTACAGTGGTCAGCAACTCGCCAATGTTAGTGTCAAGGTTTATAATGAAACGTAAGTCTAGATTTTTTTGGATAGCCGTCATGTAAATACAGTTAAAGAAGTTGAACTACCTTTTAACCGATTCAAACGGCCGATGAGCCATACTATCGTTCGTAAAATAAAAAACGGTTTTAAAGCTGAAAGAAATTCAATAATTATTCGACGAATATTCGTATTAATGTCAGCACTTTCGAATGTGTCGCAACGTGTCAGTTATTCATTCATCCTTTACATATCCACTAGGGAAAATCGATCAAAAATCTTAAAAAATCTTCATCCGTAATGTTTTTCGTTTCACGATCTGTCGAATGACTCGTCAACCTTTTTAAATCGGTCGAAGGGCAGCTTCTACCCTTTCATGCGACTATACTTTTTCCATTTTCGTCGTGAAACAACGAAAAGCTGAATAAAATCAATGCGACTTGAAAAATCACTCGCCATTTTAACTCTGTTGAGTACATTTTGCACCGAGCGATTGATTGGATGTTCAATGTAAAATTATAAATGATTGTACAACGAGCCATTTCTACGATGAAACAAGCATAACAATAAAATAACGAAACGTCACTGTTGAATAAAATAGATACAACTCGTTGTGGTACAGCATTCCACCGAAGTCGCAGAAATTGTTACTACTAGTATTGATGCGAAGTGCGCCTGAACTGCGTTTCAATCTTGCCGGTTTATTTAGCCCGTGTTATCAAGGCTTTACGACGGTAATTCAAATCATCCCGTTGTAATCGATAATAATTCGCATCCCATAAGCTCGAGACTCGAAGAGGTTTCTGTTTCAGATGATGAGCTCATCTTTTTCATACTTTACCGTACTCTACTCTGTCTAGTGGAATGTTTAGAAACGACGGTCTCGGTAGTAATAATCGATAACGATTGACCTCCGGAGAGATCAAGTATAAGGAAAAAATTCCGCACGCCTGATGACTAGTAAGTACGAAAACAGAAAGCTATCGTAATTGTTACAATTTGTAAATTGCAAGTTCAGCTACCACAATTTCAAAGCTTTTTATCAAGCGACTGCACAAGTGGGAAATGAGGGGTTCCTAAGATCATTCGAAGGAACTTTTTCCTTTACGAATATTTTCTCTGAGTCTTTGTTTACGAGTTATTAACGATAAACAGTGACCAATGAGAGGCAAGCTCGGCTGGCCCGAGACGGCCGAGCCAATCAACGGAACAGGACTTCGATCGCTCGTTGGCTCGGCCGCTTACCGCCAGCCGTACTCTTCTCTCATTGGTCACCGTTTTTCGTTAATAAGTCGCAAACGAAGCCGCGTCCATGTCCATTGTTTCGTTTCTCTTATCTTCCTCCTGTTGCTGTTTTCTGTGTTACGACCCTCCTGCATTGTTGCATTGCACTGATCGACCAATCGTGTGTGTTCTATAAATGGTGCATCTCGAGAAGCAGACGATGCTGAAGGAGCATCGGTGCATTATTCCGGCAAAGCCAGAGTCTCGCCTACATATTAATACACAATTCAAAATAATTCTGTCTTTCAGGCTTAGCGATAATTGTACTCCTCATGTACATTTTGTTTCTACTTATTCCCACGTTATTGCAATCGATGTATCAAGTGCACTACCTTAGATTTATTGGATACTTTTACAATGAGAGAAGCAGGGAGGGTGACTTGGTATGCGTACAGATCGTAGTGACGGGTTCACTTGGAATATTGGCGATAGCATCTACCGAAGCAACGCTAGGAATTTACGGCTTCTATTTATCAGCACTATTTCAAATTGTCAGGTACGCTTACTGCAGTGTCAACCGTAACAATTGATATTTGTTGTCATGTCGTTTATACATATAGGCTCACACGTCTTTCGCATCGACGGAAATCAGCTTCCTCGTACTTTATTTAGGCTACGCGTCCGCTAATATTGCATTCGGTTCTTTACTAACAAGGAATCGTTTCCAAGGGTATCACGTCGATTTTAATGATATTTTAGTGTAATATAGTTTGTTGGAAAATATTTCGCACGTATTTCGCCGTATCAACAGTGATCCGTATGTAGGATGTGGAAAGAATGGTTTTTGCTCACGAACTCGAGGATATTCTTTTTTCAATCTTATTTGTTAACTGTTTATCGATTATTGTGTAATCTCGTACGTGTAATCTATAATTGGGAATAACATAATGCAGAAAGGAACGAAATATATTCGCGAATTTCGAAAATCGGTTCGCGTTGGTAGAAACAAAAATTCTATTTTCGAATTCGATCATTTCAACATATAAAATGACGTGTCAACTATGTTCCCGTCTAGTTATCGAATACGAAAATCAGTCGACGATGCAGCTACGTTAATTACATCGTCCTTCGTGGACATCCGCCCTGCTGTGATGATGCACCAAAGAGCCATTAAGTTGGTACTTTCATTTCTGGTACTTTCATATTATATTGCAAACGATATATTTATCGAATAATCTATTATCCTCTTATTTTGCATGTTTTTCGTTTTGCGCTCTCCGATCATTCGAATGATTCAACACTTGATATTCGCAACGAAAGACGCGCCGAATCTGTAGGAACCGATATGATGATTTCTTCTTTAGCGGCACTTCTTACAGCTGTCTTGTCGTTCGCAGTAGATTTATATCGCGTAAGTACTAGTAGAATTACAGAAAAGAGATAAGTAAATTTTACATTGCATTATTATATTAATATATGCACATTATTATTAGTGCATTATTATTGCCTTATCATTGTAATATTATTATAGGATTATTATAGCAATGTTATTGTTGCAGTATTATATTGCAATATATTACATTGCACAAAATAAAACGAGACAACTATTGATGTGTAACAGGCTTTTTTATCGATCACGGAGACGAGTTTGCTTGACGAGATTCTTATTTCTTCCACAATGGTAGCAGGGCACGTGTTAATCATGTTTATAGATAATTACACGGGGCAGACACTGACGGATAACAGTGCAGTAGTGTTTAATGAAACGTAAGTCGAAGACACTATTCCTTTGCACCCCCGAAAAAAGAAATATTTCGATCGTCAGTCAGAGAATTAATCGCTATTTGAAATCAGTTGCATCGGTTAAGTTAGAGTTGAACGTGGAATTATTGAAAATTATGCAATAATCTGTTTGTTATATAGAAATATATGTCATAAGGGAATAATACAGCTAAGTTGTTGAATGAAATAGATACAATTTGTTGTGGTATAGAGTGCCACTCGAATCGCAGAAATTAGTGCTGCTCATATTGCTGAGAAGTTCGATCGAAGTACAGTTTAATCTCGGAGGTTTATTTGTGCCGTGTTACGAAGGCTTTGCGAGGGTAAATCGTTGCTTTTCTATCGTATCAAGAGTCGACACCTTCGACAAGCCACACTCAAGCCGTTTCTTTTCTTTTTCAGATGATGAATTCATCTTTCTCATATTTCACTGTTCTCTATTCGGTCTAGTAGAACATTTGGAAGCAATGGTGCTCGTAGTAGTTATCACACAATCGTACATTTATATATTCCACGTGCTTCAATAGAATGACCGCATAGTTTGCAAAGGTAAATCCCAGCGGGAGTTTGCAAAAACGTAATATTCGTACGTCTTTCGGATGAGCGAAGGGATCTGCGCAGCCTTGCAAATCGAAGTTCACTATTCACTGGCAAAAGAAAGGTATCTCACGATACTGATGAACCTGTGATCAGTTGCGAGAGCGGTTAAACATTTTCGACTGATTAGTGCACCGTACGCAAAGAGTTTGACTCGAAATGGAAACTTTTTCTACTGGTAAATTGATGTTTCGGCAAGAGTGCGAGGAATGTGGGAAAGATTGAGCGGCTGGGAAGTCATCATATTATTGTAATAATTATAATACACACGAATGTGTATAATAAGAGCAAATAAAACTTGTAATTCCAATGCTAATTCCATACTATTTCATACCGCATCACACTTTTAACAAGTCGAAGTTGAGGAGATATTGTCTGGAATGCTTGAAGATTTGATGGCACTACATACAATTTACATTAAGGCACGACGAATGATCTTTTGAAAGTTTTGTTATCAAAACTTTGTACCTCAGCGTCACCACTCGAGTACAAGGTGTTAACTTTAAGTTCATCTACCACTTTGTTGTGTTCTATCTTTATTTGATCGTGCTTCGAGGATTTCTTAGTCAGTTGATCGCTGCATTATTATGGTTAGAAAAATATATAAAGCAATCTGTGTATGGTATTAGGTTATGTACCTTGACATTTCTACATTTTTACAGCGATGTGCAAAAGTGGGTGCAGATTTTGTCAAATCGACTGACCGTTTTAAATTGGACTTGATCTTTCTGAATATGTTAGTACCAGTTTAATGGATGATGCCCAAATAAATTTGTACGATGATCGTGATTGTTTGCAATGACAAAAAGACATCAAAAGGACACGTTAATCAAAATTTTCATGTGAGCTTATAACGATAATTTAAACACTGCGTTTCATAAGTATCGACAACTTACATAAGTGTACGCATGCTGGAAGTGGCGAAATCGGTTGACTCAGAGACAAGGTGCGGCCACTTTCAAGAACTTTAATTAACCAAGAAGAAATTTCGGTTCGTGTAGAAAATATTTTTAGACATTGTCAGTAGCTCCTCTGATATCTCATCAAATTCAAGTCATTTGTTTAAATTTGCAAAAAGTTATTCCAGTTAAGAAGGTGTCTATTCACTTTTGCAGACCACTGTGTACGTAGATCACATTCACAATTACGAACGAAATAATGAGATTAAAACTTTCGAGACTATCCTAGCTGCTGTCCATGTCGATACTGCGAATGACTAGTGGAGAATGCACTTGTTCTCTACACGAAAGGTTTGAAAATGAAATCAATCGTTTTATTTTCATGCTCTTTGTCTACCAATGATGAGAATCGATTCTGGGCGGAAAGTAACAATTTGAACCAATTACAGTTCATTAATGAACGGAAATAGCAAAGCTTGAATAAAATATGACGCCGAGGTGTAGTTGGACGACGCGTCATATTTTCTATGCAGACATACTTCACCAGCACAGGAAATGGACGTGTTTCGAAGGAACTATTCCATCTACTATTGCGCTTTACGCTTCGCAGGACTTTGGCCTTTCGATGAATCCATTCTTCGAAAAGTTCAGAGGATCGTTTTTTCGATTATTCCAATGTCCTGCATCGCGATTCAGGTGATAAATATTTATTTTGCTCACTATTAACGTGATTTTATTTGCATTTTGCCGATGATATAAGTGTTGATCGCAATCGAATTACAGATTATCGTTTTCACAAAAAAACGTTAAGGCCAGATGACTGGACATCGTTCTTAGTGTTTAGTCAATAATTCTTTTTAACCTTTACTGTGTTCGTGACTCCAAAACGATGAGATTTTCTGTAGTGAAATGAAAAGCAACAATGTCCTTCAAATACACTGCTTTTAAGTTCATAGTCTCATTTTGTCAGCAAAATATATTACAACACGTAATATGTACATTTTTAAATAACTAAATTTTTAATCCGACACTCTTGTATAATTTTTTATAACGATTACTTACTAGCCTCGAGCATATATTTATATGTAATGTATTTCGTAATGTATGTGAAAATGATGAGATCTACACACGCTTCATTTTAGATTCGTTGTTTAGTATACTTATGGAATTAAAATGTCTTTATTTCTTTCTTTTTCTCCCGTACAATATAAACTAGCCACTCTGATTAAAAATGAAATATTATATTTTCTAGGTTTACACGATACAGCACGTAGAATTGACGTTAAACAATATACTTACGTTGTTATCGTTTACTTGTCCGATGTTATTGTTCGTTTTCCGATATCTTGCTTTTGTTGTCAATATGCCACTAGTAAGTACGGAGAATTCAATGCATCACTTCGACTACACCCCCTTCATATTCCGTGCTTCAACGAATCAAAATCTCTAGTACGATTTCGCATTTTAGATATATGAATAGTACTACTTACATTATTATGACTAATACGTTGTATTTTAATGAAATTGATATACAAGCGATACGTTCTTTAGCGATCATATTATCAATGTTTTTTTTTATGTTTTTCCTTTTATCTCTGCAACTTTTAACATCCAACTAGAATGCGATTTCAGTAAAATGCCTAATTCTTCCGCGAAATGGCTCTCCATTTATTTATTACCGTCATCTTAGGATCAGATATTCTAATAAATTGTTCACTAATTCTAAGTAGATGTACAATAAAGTGGCACTCTACTACATTGTACCGCGATGCACGCTGAACAGAGAAATAATTAATTAACCGTTGTTGCTTGTACATTACGAGCCTAACTGTTTCAATGTGACTGCAGATAAAATCTTACATACAAAACATACAAAATGATTGTATCACGATCCAGAATCCTGCTGAGGCGATGATACTAGCAAAGTATAAAACGAAAACGAAACGCGTAATGCAGATCTTCATTGGTGAGGACAATGATTATTAAAGAATAGATATTCTACAGGTATCTGGAAGTATCACTCGAAATTAACGACAAAATAAACAACCATTGAAGTATTAAGTTACTTCGGAGACTTCTGTTCCGATCGCTTGCTATATTAAACCGTTTTGACATGATGGAACAATGAATTTCCACGGACATGATTTCGTAAAAAAGTCGTTGAGATTTTATGCAGTTTGCGTAAGGCTCGTTTAAAATAATACCGTTGAATGAAAGACGATTTCAAATTTCAGGGATCTCGGTTGGGGGAATTTTGATGGTAATACTTAAGTTACTGCTCCCTACAGTTTTACGTTTGAAATATCAATTATCTTGCCTTGAATTCTTTGGATTCTTTTATCGGGAGCAAACCAAACTGACTGACTGGGCTTGCGTACATCTTACAGCAACAACTGCGATTGGTTTATTAACATTCACGTGTACGGAAGGGTCGCTCGCAGTTTTTTCGTTGTACTTATGCGGATTGTTCGATATTGTTAGGTACGTCCATATAATTATGCCGATGTTTACTAGAATTCGCATTTAAGAAACTGTATAACAGGTCGGCAAGTATGAAATACACAGATTTAATAGTGAAATTAAGAAAGGTTATAAATTGTGTATTTCATACTTAATAGATCTAATAGAGATTTTTTTATTGCAGTCGCCGCTGTCCTTTCGATAGCTATAATTATTTCAACACATTGTGCATACATGCTATTATTCCACTAGCTGCTTTTCTCCACGTTTACTACTTTTACAGTAAATTCTTTAGTATTAGTGTTATATTCCACATCACATGGGTCGCTCAGCACGCGAACGTAGGATTAATCGAGCCTTGTGCCTCGTTTATACAGTTGTTTACAACCGGCAACCATATGTAATTATTTTACACTATTTTCCAAACTTTTCGCTTTGAACTATGATGTTGAGTACGAAATGTCCATTTTACCTAGTTCTACCTATTTACTGATGAACATTGAAATTGTTTCACGGGGTCCCAAAAGTCACTAGCGATTGGGAAATGAGGGATTCCTGATGTCATTTGAAGCAACTTTTTCCTTAGCGAAAATGCAATCCGCGGCTTCATTTGCGCGTTATTAACGAAAAACACGGACCAATGAGAGGTAAGTTCGGCTGGCGCTAAGCGCTCTAGCCAATGAGCGGAACGGAGCTTCATGCGCTCGTTGGCCTGCCCGCCTCGCGTCAGCCGAGCTCGCCTCTCATTCTTCAGCGATTTTCGTTAATAACTCGTTAACGATGCCTCGGAGAAAACCTTTGTACAGGAAAAAGTTACTTCAAACGATCTCAGGAATCACCAGCCGCGGATTGCATCTTCGTTAAAGAAAATGTCACTTCAAATGACACCAGAAAATCCTTATTTCCCGATTGCGAGTGACTTTTGGAACAGCCTGTATACCAAATCGATTAGGATAGTATGTGAATATATTTTTGTTCGTTCAGTTGTCGAATACGAGAAGCAGTCAACGACGCGAGTAAGTTGATTACAGCGAACCATGTAGCAATCGGCCCTGCTATGGACATGCACCAAAGAGCTTATAAGTTGGTATCATTATATAGATATTAATGTAGCCTTCTTATCACATACATCAAATTATTGTTTTATGACGTGTGCTATTCATCTTGCTTCTTGCAATCACGGATATACGGGAACGTGAATTCTTGACCAAAGACTCGCTAATTGTATAAGCAACGATATGGTGGTCTCTTATTTATTAGCGATCTTAGTGGTTATTGTTTCATTCGCAGTGAATTTATATCGTGTAAGTATGCTTGGAATTCAGGTGTTAAAATAAGTGTATCTTCTATAACATTGCACTTTGTTATGTAACAGGCTTTCTTGTTGATCTTGGATACGCCTCATTTCGACGATACATGCATGGCGATCACAATAGTCGTAACGCATATGTTAGTTGTGTTTCTAAATAATTACAGTGGTCAGCAACTCGCCAATGTCAGTGTCAAGGTTTATAATGAAACGTAAGTCCAGATTTTTTTGGATAGTCATCATGTAAATACAGTTAAGCAAGTTGAAACTGCCTTTCAACCGATTCAAACGATTGATGAGCCACTCTATCGATTTTAAAAAAAAAAAAACGGTTTAAACCCTCAAAGAAATTCGACAATTATTCGACGAATATTCACATTAATGTCAGCACTTTCGAATGTGTCGCAACGAGTCAGTTATTTTTTCGTCCTTTACATATCCACTAGGGAAAATCGATCAAAAATCTTAAACCAAAACCCTTAAAAAAGTTTCATCTGTAACGTTTTTCTTTTCACGGTCTGTCGAATGACTCGTCAACCTTTTTAAATCGGTCGAAGGGCAGCTTCGACCATTTCAAGCGACTATACTTTTTCCATTTTCGTCGTGAAACAACGAAAAGCTGAAATCACTCGCCATTTTGAGTCAACTGAGTACATTTTGAACCGAACGATGGATGTTCAATGTTAAATTATAAACGATTGTGCAACGTGTCATTTCTACGATGAAACAAGCATAATAAGAAAATAACGAAACGACACTGTTGAATAAAATAGATACAACTCGTTGTGGTACAGCATTCCACCGAAGTCGCAGAAATTGTTACTATTCGTATTGATGCGAAGTACGCCTGAACTTCGTTACAATATTGGTGGTTTATTTATTCCGTGTTATCAAGGCTTTACGACGGTAATTCAAATCATCCCGTTGTAATCGATAATAATTCGCATCGCATAAGCTCGAGACTCGAAGAGGTTTCTGTTTCAGATGATGAGCTCATCTTTTTCATACTTTACCGTACTCTACTCGATCTAGTGGAATGTTTAGAAACGACGGTCTCGGTAGTAATAATCGATAACGATTGACCTCCGGAGAGATCAAGTATAACGAAAAAATTCTGCACGCCTGATGACTAGTAAGTACGAAAACAGGAAACTATCATAACTGTTACAATCTGTAAATTGCAAGTTCAGCTACCACAATTTCAAAGCTTTTTATCAGGCGACTATACAGTGGCTCCCTATATTATTGTACAAGTGCGAAATAAGAGGTTCCTGGGGTTATTCGAAGTAACTCTTTCCTTTACAAAAATTTTCTCCGAGGCTTCGTATACGAGTTATTAACGAAAAACGGCGACCAATGAGAGGCAAGCTCGGCTGGCGCGAGGCGGCCGAGTCAATCAGCGGAACTGCGTTTCGATCGCTCGTTGGCTCGGCCGGGTACCGCCAGCCGTGCTCGTCTCTCATTGGTCATCGTTTTTCGTTAATAACTCGCAAACGAAGCCGCGGATTGCATTTTCGCTAATGAGAAAGATACATCAAATGACCCCATGAACCCCTTTTTTCTCTCGCTTGTACAATAATTTCGGGACACCCTGTAGACCAAACCTTTAACATAAATCGCGATTGAAAATCTCGAAAACACGATCTGGAATATGACTTTTAACCTATCAAGAATACTTCTAACAAGACACAAAATACAGAAGCTTGCAAGCAGTTCCATACATACCTACGAATCAGGTTTCATTGCAATCTATAATGCCCATTGTTTCATTCCTCTTATTTTCCTCCTGTTGTTGTTTTCTGTGATATCCTCTTACATTGTTGCATTGCACTGATCGATGAATCGTGTGTCTTCTATAAACGACGCATCTCGAAACAGCGGCTCGGAAATGCCTGGAAACAACGTTTCACTTTCACCGGTGTATACAGTTAACGTAGCTGTACAGCGATGCAAACATTAGTGTTCGTCGAATGATTCGAGTTGTTTAATGTTCGCAACGAGACTGACGATTTTCGAACGCGTTGATCGTATTATCGATCTCGAACGGATGTCTGTCATTAATGTGAAATACCATTAATTTTCATGGACGTGCACGACAAACGCAATTGTGAGCGGAAAGGGTATAGCATAAATATTACGGTGCACGATGTGTGATGCATAATTAAAGTGTTGAGGAGCGATGTACACGGCGTTCCATGCAGACATTCACCATCCTCGGACGAAATGGACACGTTTCGAAAGAATTGTGCAGTTTATTACTCTATGTTGTATTACGCCGGACTCTGGCCTTACGATCATTCGATCAGAGCGAAAGTCCAGAGAGTTGCATTCATCGTGCTTATAATCAGCTGCATAGTGTGCCAGGTGACAGAAATTTAACCTGCGATGATTCATTCTTCCAGACGATTGTCACGAAACGTTCTCAGAAGTCGTAGAATTTCTTGCTGTTAAACACTTCCGGCACGATTCTAATAGAACAAACGAACATAATATACGGGATCTCTCAACGGAACGTCTACTCTGACACTTGGTTTATCAATTTTTACGTTGCTAAATGTATAAAGTGTTGTTACAAGCTGTATTTATCGAAACTGGTTTGTT